>NW_012141080.1:4885961-4946383 GCF_000956105.1 Propithecus coquereli
AAAAAAAAAAAAAAGGAACTAGAAGAAAAGAGGCCCTCATGTTGTTTGTACATTTGTGTACAAATCTGTTAAAGAAATACTGGATTCATATTCAACTTGGAAAACAGGGAGAGGCCTTTTATTGCATGCTCAGAAGTTTGAATACACTTTCAGTAGCTCTTCGTTATCTCAAATTAAATCTTAAATTGAGCTTGTGGTTCTGTGAATTAATACTCCGGCCTTTCAGCCTTGCTGCTGAGGTCATTCAAATCTAATGGTGGAAATGGTCACAGGGTCAGGCCTGGGTTGGCACTGTATAGAAATGCCTTAATAATGCAGGCAGATGTTTGCATTCTGAAGCTGGGGCGTCCGGGCAGTGGGGGCTGAGGCAAGGGAGGGGCTTGATGATCGAGTTATTGTATCAGCCGCCTGTGTGGATAAGGAGGTGTAAACGCCCACCTCATCTCAACATTCAAATAAGAGGCAAGTGCTTCCTGCAGAAAAATGTAAGGGAAGTCATTGTCACCTGTCATTGGCCAAATGTTCACCTTGGTGGCCCTCATCTCAGGGTGCCATAGGAGAGGGATCGCCTCTCTGTAATCACATACAGCATTGTAAAGATGTTCCATTCATTCAATAAACATTTAATAAAGGCCTCATGTGGAGTATAATAGACATTGTTTGATAAAACAGACCTGGCCCCTGGTATCAGGGAGTTTATATGAATGCGTGGACATATCTGTGCAAACGTGTGCGTTCAAGGCCTGCTGAGCCCATGCTGATATGAATGTCTCAGCTCTGCTACTTCCTTTAGAGGAAGGAAGGATTGGCTACCCTGAACCTTCTAGACTTCTTCCTTGTAGCTTTCTAGCCCCTGAATCCAACATTTTATTTTTCTAGTACTTCGTTTTATTTTATATTTAATTTATTGAAACCTTGAAATAAAAGCTTTTAAAAAATCCATTTGATTTTAAATAATCTTTAGAAGTATATAAAGGTTAAAGAGAACTTTCAATTTAATTTTTGTGAACAGTCCTCTCCTACACACAGGACACATGCAGATGTTTAATTCTGCCGGTGGACAGTTTTTCTAATGATAAAATAGCTAATGAAATTTTTATTGACCCAAAATGTGTGATTGGTTGACTCACTGGAGTCAGTCCCAGCTCCTTCTAAAGGTTAGCTCATTGACTCCAGAACTCTGTTTTCCTCATTCATTCATTCATGCATGCATTCATTCTTCTAATGAATATGTATCGTGCATCTGCTATCTGTCAGCTACCTTGCTAGGTGCTAGGGAGAGACTAGCAACGTACTTCAGGGTCCTAGGCACTTTGTGTGAAAACGGAACAGGTCAGGTAGAGAGGAAAGGATACACATTTCCTTTGGGAGTCAATTTTTGGTTGCTTTTGTTTTTATTTGCTGTTGTTTTTGTTTCCAGTAGTAATAATAGCAGTGGAAATGGCAGTGTTATAACTATAAACTAGGGGCCATGTGTATTCTGTGGCACCATCCCCTAAACCCTGCAGGCTAGGGACAATGATAATGATGCTGATCACCCCACGTTATGGGTGGGGACGCTGACACTCAGGGAGGTCAAGTGAGTTTCATAAAGTCTCAGAGCAAACACATGGCAGGGCTGAGATTCCTGCCCGGATCTGTTCCCCTAAGCAGCCTCTTCTTCCTCCACCATCCTGCCTCCTGTAGGGAGATCTAAGCATGGCAGCATCCCCAGGAGGTTGGGGGGCCTCAGAGGATGGTCTCCCTGCTTCCTCATTCTTTATTCAGCAGCCTTGGAGAAAGAAATCTGCTCAGCTCAGAAGAATACCATTCAGACCTCACCAGTGACCTCTCCAATCCCCAGCTAAGCAAATCAAGGTTATCTCAGGGCCATTTTGGGATGTGGGGGGCAGAGAGCAAATATGAATCATAGCAGAGCCAGGATTAGGGTGAGTGAGCGAGATCCAAGATCCTGTCTTTATTTCAAACTGATATTTTGCATCTTTTAGCATTCATTTTGATTTTAAAAATATCCCATTATAATATTTCAGTGAAATGTTAAATACTTTTGTTTGTTTGTTGGTGCCCCTTAAATTTTGTGGTTGAAGTGAGCGTCTCACCCTGGTCCAGACCCTAAATCCTGGTATACTCGTTTCCTGTAGCCACCGTAATAACTAACCACAAACTTGGTAGCTTAGAAAAACAGAAATGTATTCTCTCACAGTTCTGGAGGCCAGAGGTCCAAAATCGAGGTATTGGCAGGGCTGCGCTCCCTTCCGAGGCTCCAGCTGAGAATCTGTTCCTTGCTTCTTCCGGTTTCTGGTGGCTGCTGGTGATTGTGGGCTTGTGGCCACGTCACTGCCATCGTTGCCTCTGCAATCATGTGGCCTTCTCTTCTCTCTGTTTTCTTCTGTGTGTCCCAAATGTCCTTCTGCATTTCTCCCGTGAGGACACCTGTCCTTGGATTTAGGGCCCACCTGGCTGATCTTCTCGTCTCAACATCCTGAACTTAATTATATCTGCAGAGACACAATTCCAAATAAGGTCACATTCACAAGTTGCAGAGACTTGGATATGGGGCTGTCTTTTGGGGGGCCCCCATTCAACCTACTGTTCCGCAAGCTGTGGTGAGGTGTGAGGGGCATGGTGAGGTCACCTGCCTGGATCAGAGTCACAGCTGCACCCCTCTCCAGCTGTGTGACAGTTCGTCATTTCTTTAACTGCCTCCCTTTCTCTTTGAGTGGAGATAGTATTCAATGAGCCAGAGATGCAGCTACGTTTTTTGGACATGTTACTTCCTTCCCTTGTTAGGACTAGCCGGCCGGGTTCAGGCGGTTCCCTCCCCGCTTTCTGCCCCCACCCCCCATTTTACAGATGGTGCAAGGGAACCAGAGGGCTTTGATCTCTCCGGTCACAAAACCTCTGTCCGTTCCAGGACTCCCGCCTGCCTGTCTGTGGGAGCTACAGCAACTTTAGCTGTGCCGCAGCAGCAAAGCACATCGGTATCAAGTGAAAGAGTAAATTCATGAGAATCTGAATGGCCAATCCCTAAAACAGCGAGAGCTGACAGCAACTGAGCACTGGCCACGTGCTGGGCTCTGTGCTAAGAGCTTTACACAGATGACATCAGAGCAGCCTTTGGAGGGGAAACATGAGGGTCCTGCCCATTTTACAGATGAGGAAAGTAAGGCTTGGCACCATAAACTCACTAAGTGGTGGAGCTGGGTGTATGTGGCTCAAGGGCAGGTGTGTCATCTCTAAGGCCCTCTTCAGGTCTCCACATTTTTTCCTCCAACACACCTCTGGCTCCATTATATAGCAGGGAGACCCCAGAGCTGAAAGGACCTGGAAAGGTGAGGTCTAAGAGAAGCAGGTGGAAACCACGTGGATCTACCAGCCGGCGTTGTTATTTTAGGACAGGAGCCAGGCACACCGCTGCCCCCTTGTTAGGAGCGGGCTCTGGGTGGAGTTTTCTATCAGAGCGAGGGGGCTGGGTTGGCTGACATGATGTGGGACAGAGTTGCAGCGGAAATTGTCAGGTCATGAAGGGGAATCAGCTGCTGGGTGTCAGGAGGTGCAGATTGCTGCAGGCATTGGCGACTGGGAGCCCTGGTATCTCTATTAGCTCCTCGGGCCATGAGGCCTTAATGACACCCCTGCCAACAATACAGGAGGCGGCACGTGACAGTAGGGAGGAGGGATGCCAGCTAATCTGATTTGAACACCCCACCAGGCCTGGGGCCTGGGGACTCCAAGGCCTGGCTCCTGCTCCCTGTCACAGGAGCAAAGATGACGACAATAAAAGAGCAGCCTCTAGAGAGAAGAGCCTTCGACGGGCCTGGGCATTAATCCAGAGCCAGGTGAGAACCGTGGGACGCAAAACAGGAAGTGAGGTGGCCGGAGTGGGTGTGAGCGAGAAGGGGGATATGGTTAGGATCAGTGTTTAGGCAGCACCTGCCATGTACAGGGTCTGCCGTCACCCCTGTCATCGTTACTGTTTCCTGCTGTCCATGGGATGTCCACCTTATGCTCAGCACTGCACTGGGCACTTTTAATTATCATTAATATGTAATCGTATAATAATTTAATTTATAACCATACATCTTATTTATTAAGGTCCTATTATATACCAAATACTATTAGGTACTTATTTATTGTAATAAACATAATTTATCATTATGAGCAAAATCCCACACTCTGCCCTTTATTAATTGTGATACTACATTGTGTGCCAATTATGTGCGGGTAACTGTCATTAATTCCTGGTACCGTCACGGTCTCTAATCTTCCAACACTATACAGTAGGTATTATTTCTATTTTGCAAATGAGCAATTGGGACCTCAGCTGGATTTGAAATGTAGTAGAGACACTCAAGCCACTATCCTTTGAGCAGCATTTTCTGTACTCTCTATGCATTCTTGTACTTAATCCCAAAATGCAGGTGTGGTGCTCCCCATTTAGACGAGGAAATCAAAACTCACAGAGGTACAGGAACTTGCCAGAGTGAGAGAGCCGTGCATTGGAAAGCTGGGGTCTAAACCCCTGGCTCTCTTCTCCCTGCCGTGCTACCCCGTGCTCATGGGAGGCTCGGGGCATTGGGAAGTGGGGATCGGGTCTGTAGTCCAGGGCCAGAGGGACAGCTACTGCAAGTCTCCAGGCAGGCACGGGAATGAGCTTGGAGCTTGAGGTGTCAGGGCCAGATTTGGTAGCTGCAGAAAAGACATGAAATGTGAATGTCTGGGCATTGCAGTGCAAAGGAAGAGTATGGGTAAAATTTCCAAGCAGTGAGCTCATCCTGGCTGAACTAGGGCACCCGTGACTCACATCGATGGTGCTTTTTTGAGAAGTGTGTGCGATATGAGAATTACTGTCCTGTGTAATCTGCAGACCAGCTTCCTGGGTTAAAACCCCTGTTCTGCATGATCTTGGGTAAGTTACTTAACCTTTCTGGGCATCGGTTTCCTTGTTAGAGAAAAGAGGACCATAACAGAACCCACTTCATGGGTTTCTGTGAGGATCGGAACAAGTTGATACTTATGAAGTGCTTGCAGGAATGATCAGCATGCATCCCAAAAGTGTGTGTCTTTTTTAGTCTGTCTTGCTGAGCAACAGTTCCAACTTTCTTACTATTGGCCACCCGTTCCTCTGTCCCCAAAGCATTCCATGGTCATTTCTCTTCCTCTGGATTTTTTCCCTGAGTTCCCCCTCCCCCGGGTTTCCGTGTGTCTATAGACGAAGAGAAGAGCAAAGAGAACTGCTCCTGTGTTAGAGAAGTCAGTGTCACCAGTGGTGACAGTGTCCTGAGAACACAGGCTCATTCGGGCCCGTTGGGTAGCTAAAAAGAGGATTTAGCCATGTCAAAGCCTATTTTAGTGTAGGCTTTCCTGATCCTTGGTTCTATTTCCGAGTGTGACAGACCTAAGGAACACAGGTTCCAAGAGAGACTAGAAGAGAGGTTCTCAGACTTGAGTGTGCCTCAGGATCCCCTGCGAGCCATTCCAGGAGTCCGCGTGTAACTAGCAGCATAGGGGATTCTCGTGCTGGTAGCATACAGATTAGACCTTGAGAAAAGCTGGTCTAGAGCAGCTGTCGGCAAACGAAGGCCCGCAGGCCAAATGCAGCTGACTGCCTGTTTTTTAAATAGTTATCGGAAGACAGCCTTGCCTAATTGTTTACCTATTGTCTATGGCTGCTTTCAGGCTACAGTAGAATTGAGTAATTACAACAGAGGTCAACCAGCCTCCCCAAAATATTTATTACTTCACGCTACAGAAAAAGTTTGCCCACCCATGGTCTAGAGAATTTTCTAGAGGCTCAGTCTAAAAGTCACTGGGACCCTATGGGGCATAAGCAACAATTTTAAAATAACCATTTGTATTGGGGTTCTCCAGAGAAACAGGAGGCTGAGACATCCCAAGATCTGTAGTTGCCAATCTGGAGACCCAAAAAAGCCCCAGGTAGTAGAGTCCTTGTCCAAAGGCCGGAAAAGACAAATGTCCCTGCTTGAAGGCAGTCAAGTAGAGAGAGAGGATACTCTTATTCAGCCTTTTGTTCTTTTCACCCATTCAACAGATTAGATGAGGCCCACCCACATTGGGGAAAGAAATCTGCTTTACTCTGTCTGCTTTGTTTCAAATGTTAATGAGTCCAGAAACACCCTCACAGATGCACCAAGAAATAACGTTTCATCGAATATCTGGGTACCCTGTGGCCCAGTCAAGTGGACACATAAAATTAACCATCACACCATTCCCTTAGTCTGCGCCAGATTCCATGCCAAGGATGTTATTATAGAATCATGTCTCATCCAATCCCCCCAACAAGTCTACAGGTCATCACCCTCCCCAATCTAAGGAAACTGAGACTCTACTTGAAAGTATCCAAAGGTCCCACAGTGATGAAAGATTATAGCTAAAATCAGAGCTCCCAATTCCAGAGCTCTTACTTCCTGCTTTGAGTAGTTTTGTTAATGAGCAGAACTGATGGGCACCAGTGCAACCCGGACTCTTCAAAATACCATCTGACACACACAGTCGGCAGAGGTGAAATGACATGAGGTCTGGGGCTTGCTTTAAAATACTTGGGCAACATTAGCAGCGGGAGCTGCCACAACAGAAGACAGAGGAGGAGGGACAGGATGAAGGAAGGAAGGAAGCAGAATCAACATCCTAGTCATTTTTGTATCTGGATGATAGGTATATGGGGTTATTATATTATATTCTCTTGTATATGTTTAAAAATTTCACAACAAATATGTATAGATACATATACATAAATAAATACATATATGTACATATATCACCTTAATGTCTACTTGCTCTTAAGAAAGCAGTGCGGTGTGGCTGGGGGTTCTCTCTCTTTTCTGCATATCTCCCCTCCCCCCCTTTTGTAAGAAAATGGTAGCATCTATCTATTTTCATGACTTCCCAAAGAGGCCTGAAAATTAGAGTAAACAAATTACCCATTACCAGGGAAGCCCCATCCCTCCCACCCCCAGCAGATTCCCAGAGTCTTCTTTCACCTCTAGGAGATATTTTCCAAGGTCACTAAATTAAGCCTTCAGACAATCGAAAAATTGAATCTCAGTACATCTATTTTCCTAACAAAATTTCTGCAGCGCCGATTGGGGCTGACAGGTGCGGCCGTGAAGCTTTCTGGGCTGTTCAGGTCGATTTGGCCAAGCAGGACGGCATCAGCTTGTATTGGAGGGAACATCTGAGCAGCTCGGGGGGGCCCCCTGGGAGTCAGAGACTTCCTTACCTCCTTGCCACTATAAATGACTATTTCTGTCGTTCGCAGAGCATCCTTTTCCTCCTCCTCCTCCAGCCCCATTCTCAGTCCCTGCCGCCGCCAGGTCGGGTGCCTCTTCTTCAATTATTTATCAGAAAGGCCATTGCAATCATTGCAAATACATTTAGGAGGATCTGGAACCATGTTCTTTTTAAGGGCACTAATGATGCAGCAGCAATCACAATCCTAGTCGGAGAGAAGGGGCAGGATGCGATATTTGGGGAGTAAAGTCTGTAAGGGAAGAAGGGGCTTTCAAGCCACGGAGGCCCTGCAGCTGCCACAGCCTGGCTGGTGGAGGAGTCGCAGAGGCAGGAACCACCCAGGGTTTGCAGGCTGAGGACACTGGCTCTCTGAGTGCCAGCTCTGTGACAGAGGAAGTCACTTCTCCACTCCAGCCTGCATTTCCTCATCTACAAGCTGTGTCTTATCCAGCACTTTCAGCAGAGAACACGCACGCTCCTGGACATCAGCACCCCCTGAAGTGACCCTCTGCCAGCCTCCAGGATTTATCTTAAAAGCTCCTGGGGAAGTTTGCATTCTGCTCAAAATATCTGTGTTAATGTAAATGTAGAAATGATATTTTAATTTGCTTAGCAGTGAATAAAACTGATGCTCTAGGAAGATAGACTAAGTTTATCCTGTGGCTTTAAGTATCTACTGGTTCCCCACCTAGGAGCCCCAGCTGCACGATGCCAGCATCAGTGACCTCACGCTAGGACACAGGCTGCACGATTATTAGGTGTGAATCCTTAGGCAGGTCACCTAACCTTTCTGTTCTTGAGTTTTTTTTTTTTTTTTTTTATCTGTGAAAGAGTAAGCATAATACTATTTCTATTGTTAGGGGCATTGAGAAGAATAAATTGGATAATTTACATAAAGTACAAAGCATAGTCCCTGGTATACACTAAGTACTCTGTAAATATTAGCAAAAATAATGATTACTACTATTACATCCAGAAGCTTTTAATGGGTATCTATCTGTAGCCTGAGCTAGAATGGATTCTTGAGGGAGATATGGGGGTGAAAAGCACCCTTGGCAAGTCCTAATATTGGTGGTCCCTGTATAATTTTTGTTTTTCAAATATCCTTCCTCTTTCCCTTACTATTGTCTCTTTTGCCTGGATTCACTTACTCATACATACCTAGGTGTCTGCAGCAGTTATGCATTGCTGCCTAAGAAATTACCCTAACACTTAATGGCCTAAAGCAATAAACATTTAGCATCTCACAGTTTCTGTGATTTAGGAATTACGGAGTAGCTTAGCTGTGTGCCTCTAGCTCAGGGTCTCTCCTAAAGTTGCCATCAAGCTGTTGGCTGGGGCTGCAGTCTTCTCTGAAGCCTTGAGTGAGCTGCAGGTTTCACATCCAAGGTGGCCCACACACATGGCTGTTGGCAGGGGGCCTCCGTCCTTCACCACGCGGGCCTCTCCATACAACTGCTGGAGCAGCCTCCCAATATGGCAGCCGGCCTCCCGCAAGGTGAGTAAGGAGGAAGCTGCAAGGCCCCTTGTTAATAAACCCAAGTCTTGGGCATCACACACTGTCAGACACTGTAACTTTAGCTACATTCCATTCATTGGAATTGAGCCACTAAAGACCGTACTCTTAAGGAGAAGGGAGCCCTGCTCCACTATTCAAAGGGAGGCTGGCAAAGAACCTGTGGGCATAGTTTAAAACCACCACAGTCTGCCACTTCCGCACGCCCTGGCTCTCCTAAACACCTGCTCAGCTCACTGGTTCAGCCATTGACAAAGGCATGGATCGTGGGAAAATGCATCCATCTCTTCTGTCTGGGTCAGAAGAGTCATCACCCTGCCAGTGTGAGCCCATGTCCCAGTAGCGGCCCTCTCAGGAGTGGCTGTGATGAGAGAGTGGACCAGCCAGAGTGACCCATTGCGACAGTGGTATCCGAGAGGCCGGCAGGCGAGTGGGGACCTTGAACTCTCTCAATCGCGTTCCCGAGAGAACTTCTCCAACAACTTGTAATTACTGCAGCAGTGACTTTGGAGCTCCTCAGTTTTATTTGTTTATTTCCCCCCTCAGAGCGAGGAACTTGCCGTGCACAAGTGCTGCTGTTTGGACAGGGTGCTAGGTTTCCATCAGAGTCACCACTTGGTGGGGTATGGAAAGGCAAAGTGACCAGGGTCAGCATTTGCTCTCCTTTTTTAATGCCGGTCCTCACAGGCACACTTTCCTGTGCACAGTCTCTCCCCACAACGTCACTGTGGTTCTCACTTTCACTTAATGGCCCGGCCATCTCCTCCTCCCCTGCCCCCTGTTCCTCCTCCTCCTCATTCTCCTTTCCTGTGAGGACCAAAAACTGGGTTACAGTACCTACAACATGCAACGAGGACACTCATTTATCATGCCCCCTTTCGGCTCATGGCCCGATGTCTGATTCTCCCTCTCTTCTCCTTTGTTCATTTACTGCACACATGTCCCTTTCTCCTGCATATTCCTGGCATGTGTGTAAGAATCTTGAATATCTGTAGGGTGCTTAGAGTTTTCACAGCAATTGACAAAACATTATTACCCCCAATGCAGCCTCTGTAAAATTGGGCATAATTGCACCCACTTCGCCGACAAGGAAACTGAGGCTTAAGAGGATTCAGTAAGTTGCACAGAGTCATGAAGCTCCTAAGCAGAAAAGGCAGATTTCCAGCCAGGGTTTGCCGGTTCACAAATTTGATGCTTTTTCTGCCATACCATACAGGCGCTGTGTCTCCCAGCGGAATACAAATTCTTAGAGGCCAAGGATTGTGTCTCATTCTGTTCTGTGTCCCTTTGGCCTTTGCCTCAGTGTCTTGCATGTATCAGGCACTTGGAATGTTTCAGCTGAATGAGTGAGTGAGTGAATGAATGAAGCCATCAGTCAAATCGGAACGCTGTGCACACATGCATCCCAAGTCCAGCTTTCGAACACCTGAAAGTTAGCAGCGTGGAGCCTGGCAGGACCAGCAACGCTGTGGCCTGAATAACAACGGGCTGTGAACATTTTCCTCTTCTCATAAATCTCATAAATTTGCATTGTCTGTGCAGAACAGGGCCCAGGCGTTCCGGTAGCAAACACGGAGAGGCCCAGAAGGCTGATCTGGGACAGCGTCCCCACTGACTGCTGCCCTGTGCTAAGTCTGCAGAATATTTAAATAAGGGGTTAATTTATAAAGTGAGCTACAGGAAAGTTTCCAGGATTGTTGTCCATGTGTCTCATAAATCGGCACAAATTGAATCTCGGTTTCTGTGCTCGTCAGCTCCTAGGCAAACCAAAATTTATTGAGAGGTATATAGGTTGCCATCCAAAGAAACACAGTAAATGAGAAAAGTGGATCCTCAGGAGGTCTGTAAACAAGGCAGGAAGGCTGGCAGCAAGGACAGCAAGGGTCCAAAATGCAAAATCCCCATCGCCGATGATTCGGTAGGACAGTCTAGTCCGTTGCATATGGAGACAGGGTTCTGGGAATTCTTGTTCTTTCTTGAACATTCCACTGACTTTTTTTTTTTTTAAACATGCTTCACAGAAAAATATCCACTGACTTCTTAATAGACTAATGATTTTGTATATTGCAGAGAGAATTTATAGATGCAGGTATGGACGGGATACAAAGAGGAGTGCTAACCTCAGTATGTTGTATATGCCAGATTATTAGACTACTATATCCAGAACCTAAAATATTGGGTGATATATAAATATGAGGCTTTAGTGTTTATTATTACAATGACTATTTGTAATAGTCGTGCATGCATGCCACATAGCTGTTCGTATTCATTGAGGGCCAGACACTGTGCTGAGTAGTCTATACACTTTATTCCCAGCTCTTTAAGGACTCAAGTTTGTTTTGGAGGATATTGTTAATGTGCCCATTTTATAGAGGAAGAAAGTAAAGCTCCAAAAATGAAGCCCAGGAATCGTAAGCTAATACGTGAATTTGAATCCAATGTATCTCACTCAAAAAGCATTCTTTTTTTTCACTATTCAGCACGACCTCTCATTATCCTAGTGATCTTCTCACTAGCTAGAAGACACGTGCCAGCATTCTAGTAAAATTTCTGTGCCTAACCAAGATTATTTAATACCTTAGTCTTTTATTCTTTTAGCTGCAGCATTCAGAGTGTTGTATAAAATATCCTAGTAGTAAGTAGAGGCTTTGAACATACACATGGTCAAAGCCTCTTAAAGGGCGCCAGCCACAAAAATGACTTTAAAAAAGAAACATCCCTTAAAATAGAAAGCGCCCGTGAGCATATTATTGGAGCAGTGTTGTGTTGAAGAAAGAGAAGGAGGAGTTATGCCGGCTACAACGTGACGTCAAACAATCAGCACTTAAGACTCTTCACACAGTTTTTCACATGCAGGTTGACATCAGACCTTATAGCAGTCCTATTGGTTGGACCAGTTATTATGACTGCATTTTCTAGAGTAAGAAACAGAGATGTGAAGTGACTTGTCTAAGAACATACAGCAATTCCAGAACTCAACCTGTGTTAGTCTGACCTCATTAAGAGGTGGAGCAAACTAGGCTAGAGGGAGAAACTAAAGTCAATACAAAAAATATATATGTTGCCAAAATATGCAGACATTTAGAAAATGCCTTGGACTTCTTTTGGTAGGAAAAGAGGCAAAATTCAAATCTTAATCCAATATACTTATTTGTTGTTTCTGACCTTTTATGTAAGTAGAGATCTCAGTTGTGTCCTCAGGTATATTTGAGACTAACAACAAGAAAATATAAAATCACGTTACTACCTAAGCTGCCACTTCTTCAAAGCCTTGTTATTCTTGTTCCCTTCAATGTATTTCAACTCCAAAATACATAGTGACATGAAAATTGTGTATTCAGATTGTTCTATCGATTCATTGCGAAAGTGACCTTGTATGCACACATGAAAATGAACAGATCTATATATCCTGCCTCGCCTCTTCTTTGTAAGGGTATGAGGAACAACAGTGGAGAACATGCATTTTTTTAACACTTGGATTCACTCTTCCTTTGCACAAGCTAATAGCATACTGATGTGGGACCCAGGGAGGGCTCCTTTGTAAGGTCGTGCAGCTGTGGTCTAAGCAAGAACACCCGGCAGGGGGCGTGTGGGGTGCTATGATCCTGTCCTCCATTTGCAGAACCAGTGACCCCAGCAGAGACAGGAGGTTCTGCTTGTGATTTGGACAATGGTTTCCATGGGGCTGAATTCGCCTTAAACTCATTCCCACGAGGGCATACCACCGTGGACACATCTGATGGCAGCGTCCACTAATCTAGTAGGAAGGGATCCCACTTGGGTGTTTTTAGACACCACTGCCCCTTGCCATGTGTAATAAGTCGTATATGTAGTTTGGAAGGAACAGGAGAGTATTACTAAGCTCCTGCACTGCAGCAGGGCTTGCAAATGCTGTATCTCATTTAATCCTTGCTACAACTTTTGCGGTGGGTGGCATCAGGCCATTTGCTGCGTATGGAAAGTGACATGCAGAGATACTATAGCAGCTCGCCTAAGATCGGGCAGCTGGTAAGTGGCAGAGATAAGTCTGGACCCCAGGATTTGTGATCTAAATTCAGGTCGACTTAGTTATCCTATATATCCAAAGCCCCTGTGGTTTGGATTCCTAATCATAGGACTGAGATGAAATAGAATTTCTCAGCTTAAGGAGCCAGGAAGTAGGTAGGCCTTTGCCAAGAACATTTTTTTTTTTCAGAATCAGGGGTCAGCAGAAAGAGATGAGAAATGGAAGCTGAAGTTCAGTAGAAGAGAGAAACAAGAGAGAGTGGAGGTTGTTCTCCAGAACATAGAAGCTGCTTCTCCATCCCACACAACAGAAACCAGAGCCCAAATTATATTAACGGGAAGTTCCAGAATTGCAAACTGCACTTTGCTACACAGGGAGAGGAGAGAAGAAGGAGGAGGAGGAGGAGGAGGAAAAAAATAGCACGTGGAAACTTAAAAAATGGTTAGCTGTATGTAAATGGCTTTTATTATAACTGCTAGGCTGAACCCGAAGACTTGGGCTGTGTAAAATGTCACTTGCTCTTATCACGGTTCATAGAGATTACCTTTCAGTGCGAGTTTCATTTTCATTTCTTCCAACACTTAGAGAAGTGAACGAGGCAGTGACTCCTTTATTTCCTAATCCTCGCCCAGCAACTTGCTTCTTCCTCTGCGTTTTGTGTCAGTCTGTATGATATTGCATGAAAGCAATTCACGGCAGTGGTTGAACCAAAAGCAATTTAAGTCAAAAATGGACAAATATGGATGTCATTTATAAGGCTTGTTCAAAGGCCTTTGACATCACTCAAAGCCTCAACACTGCTCAGGAATGAGACACTTTTTTTTTTTCTCCCAGCAATGCAAGATTGGAGATTTAACACAGACCTCTTAGTGAGGCATCTGCGTGGTTTCTTGGCTAGAAACCATTTCTTGATAAAGCTAATATTTTATACTCTGTGTGGAGAAAGAGGGACCAAAAAAAAGATTGATGGGAAACCAAAGTGAATTCCCAAGGTGAACTTATATTTATTACTCCCTTTGATAATTTGTAATGATAATAGGCACTGTGTATCAATACTTACTGGATATGGGCATGGTGTTAGGAGTCTTACATTTATTTTAGTGAATTTTCATAATCACCTTGCATAGAACTATCGATAAATATAAAGGCAGGTATTATTGTCCCAATTTTACAGATGAGAAAATGGAGTCTCAGTGACTTGCTCGAGAGTGCAGAAATCTGGAGTGAGAAAATTTACTGTGCATTGCTCCAAAGGTCCTTTTACCTCCCAACGCTATTCTTACTTTAAGAAAGACTAGCGAAATTAGAAGGCAGAAGCCCTGTCTTGGCCATGTGCCCTTCTCTCTGTGTCTGGAGTTGTGGTCGGCTGGCGGCTTGGGAGCCTCCTTGTCTGACTCTGTCCAGCTGTACTTTGGAAGGTGGCTTCTCAGGTCATGTGAGTGGTGGTGAGGTGGAGGATGGCAAGACAGGTTGTCACGTGCAGTCTGTGCCTTGGTGGTTCCCGGGAAGGGCAGGCTAGCTTAGCCGTCACACTGCAGAGTTACAGCAAACTAAGGTGAGGGCGGCGCCCAGTAAGGAGAGGACAGAAACACTCCCCAGACCCTGGAGGGTCAAAGAGCTGATTTCAGAAGAGGGGACTTTAGATATAGATGGATTCTCAGAGAATTCAAGACACAATTGAGTCTTGAAATGGTGAGGCTTTGTGTGCGCATGCGCACACACACACACACACTCTCACACACACATGATTAGAGTATTCTCTTTGGCTGCAAAACTATAAAAGAATGAAACTATAAAAGAATGAAAAAGCCAATCCCAAAAGGTTGCATACTGTAGGATTCCATTTACATAACATTGTTGAATGAGGAAATTATAGAAATGGAGAACAGATTAGTGATTGCCAGGGACTGGGGAGGAATGGGGTGGGGATGGGGTGAGGGGGAAGTGGGGTGGCTATGAAAGGGCGACTGAGGGACCCTGCTGGGGATGGAAAGGTGGAAATGTTCTGCACCTTGACTGTATCCATGTCAGTTTCCTGGCTGTGTATCGTACTGGAGTTTTGTGAGATATTACCATTGGGGGAAACTGAGTCAAGGGTCCATGGGATCACTCTATTATTTCTTACAACTGCATGTGAATCTACCATTATCTCAAAATAAAAAGTTTAATAAAGAGAACAAAGTACTACTAAATATTTGGGGGTGGGGTGGAAATCACCAAGTAAATTTAAAACATCCATGAGCCCACCACCCAGAGAAAATAACCATTTCTATTTTGATGTATATTCTCTCTCTCTCTCTCTCTCTCTCTCTCTCTCTCTCTCTCTCTCTCTCTCTCTCTCATTCATACATATAAAATGGAAAGGTTTTAAAATGTAGTTACATCTAACTATCCCCTGGGTTGGTTATATCCAACCTTTGCATGTTCTCAGAAAGGTCCGAAGGCTGTGCTCGTAGTTGCTGGTTTGGCATCAGTTTTGAGATCCCCTTCCTAGGAGCCTGTGCCTATCACTGTGGATAAAGACTGGATGCCTTTTATGTGCAGAGCTGCAACCTTTTTTCCCCTCCCCATGCTAATAGGTATTAAGATTCTACAACAAGTATTACTTATGTCCATTAATTGAACTGTATCCCAGATTGTCAGTACATGTTTATTTTCTCCTTTTAATTTCCCCAAGTTCTTGCAGTTATGGGGTTGTTGGGGGGGTGTGTAGAATAAGGTTAGGCTGGAGGGCATATCTGATTTGGAAAATACATCCCTGGTTGATGTTTTTACCAAATAACATGCTTGGTTGGAGACAATCAATTGGGACTGAGGAATGGTTTGGGGGACCTTGAAGAACCCAGCTCTCAAAACTGCCTCACTGTGCTCTGAAGATCATTTCTCCAAGTGCCTTTGTTTCCAGTGACTTCCAAACCCCAGGCACTAGCTAAGCCTCAAGGAAGTTAAGAGCACAAATCCTACATTTTCTTTCTATTATTACCACTTATTTGCTAGTGACTTGCGCAAGTTGCTTCATTTTTCTGATCCTTCATTCTCTTGCCTTCCTGAGCCTCAGTTTCTTTGTCTCTCGGTAGAGTTAATACATTACCGGGTTTGGGAAGATCACATGAGCTCTCACACGTGAACATGCTCTGCACATAGAAAGCTTTATGCAAGAGTATGTTGTCATCATGATGGGATGGAAGGAACCCATAGTGGACAGTGTCTCCCCGCTTACTCACAGTGCGTGCTTATAGAATAATTTTTTAATGTAAAATAATTAATATCACTAATCCTGGCTGTGCACATTCTTAACTCTGTGACAATGAACAAAGCCCCGAACCTCTCTGTGCCTTGGTCTTCTTTATGTCTTGTTCTTATTTGGAAGAGAGATGGTTGTATGGATTTAGGGAGAGAAGGCTTAAGGTATGATACCTAGTAAGGACTCATATTGTCTGTGATTGACAAATTCAATAGTCCCACAAATAGCCAATGCAAAAGTGCTCATGGCTGTGCAGATATAATGAAGAGGGGTGATGGCATGGCATGGTACCACCACTAAGTGAGGCATATTACATAAAGGATCTACAGAGCCAGTTCTTTCTTTTGCATTGTTTATATCAGCATTAAGCAAGATTCCTGCACAGTCATTCTCCAAGCTCACTATCTAACCTAGTGTTTCCTGGTCTATGTTGTGCCTGCAAATCACTTAGGCCCCAGGGATCTTGTTACATTCAGATTCTGGTTCAGTAGGTCTAGGTGGGGCCTGACATTCTGTGTTTCTTACAAACTGGTGAGCCCCCAGGCAATGCCAGAGTTGCTGGCCCAAGTACCACACTTGGAAGAGCAAATGTCTAGATATAGTTCTCAACAGAGGCAATTCTGCCAGCTCGGGGGCATTTCGGAAATTTGTGAAGACATTTTGGTGGGCTCTGAGATTTAGTGGGTGGGGTCCATGGGTCCATCCTGAGAAACACAGTCCAGTAGAACAAAGAATTGCCCACATCCTTGTAACATGCACATGTACCACTGGACATGTATATCTATAAAAAACTTGTCTGCAGTCATCTGAGCCCAGAACTTACTGTGCTTTATACAGAAACACAATGTACACTGAGTCTTCCAGAAACGCAGGGACATTCTAAATCAAGGGAAGATTAATTGTGTTTTGGTCACCATCTTAAAAAACCATGCAGTGTTGCTCATAGTTGAGTCACCATAACATGTGACTTGTCTACCTATATAGTGGTTATATCCATGGTGATTAAACAGTTACGTGTTGGAGCTGCCCTCAGCAGCTCATGAAAACAGATTTTTCCCTATTTCTTTCTAAATTTGCATTCAATGATGTCATGTTAGTAGCTTGAAATTGACCAGTGAGAGTCTTTACACCATGGAAATTGGCAAATGCTACCGATCAGGATGGTTGTTTTTTATTTTGTTTCTGTTTCTAATTTCCAGAGTGCTGGGTTACCAATACAGTGTCTCTATAAAAATATAGTTAGCCCCTATTTCAAAATGTTAAGTATTATGCAGATATATCAACAAAATTCTGGTGAATTTAGTCTTATGTTCCTTGACTCCAAGACTGTAAGTAGGTACAAACATTTGACTGTTTCATTATGGGCTTCTGGTATAATCCTGTCTAAGTAGTTACATGTGAAAATGCATATTATTTTATTATCAGTTATTTTTAAATTTTTTTGTAATATAATTAGGATAATACTTTTTGTTAATTATGTGTGTGAGTAGGCTATGTTATTTACGAATTTCATTTCAGGACCTTAATAGGGGGTTATAAAATATTTCTTTTATAAAGAGGGTCTTGGATTGCTGGGCTTGAGTAGCACCTGTCTAATTAACCGTGCAATGCTGGCAGACATGTGAGACATCTAGCTCTACTCTTGGAGAGAAGGATATAGGAGTCATGCTATGAAGTCAAATCCTAATCAGTATCTCCCCTTCAAGGTACCCGGGAAGGTCTGAGTTGATACCTTTGTGGAAGGTACCTTTGTGGAAGTGTGTTTTGGACCAAGGTTAGAGAGATCTGCCATGTGTCTCATAAAATAATCCAGGGGGAGTTAATTCTAAACAGATTCAGCAACACAGAAATTGGAGAGAAGAAAGCCAAAGTTGGAAATAAGTGGGACAGGGCCTAAGATGATGGGAAATAGTGTATATGCAATACAAGGGGAGGATGAAGACAGGCTTAAAGAAAGTATTCGCTCTACAGTAAAGAAAGAAGTATGGAATAGAAACCTAATTTAGTAAAATGTGTGAACACGCACACACAGGCCCACACAGCTCACAGGAATGGTGGGTAGAGAGGCCGTTTTTAACAGGGCTGGCTATTTTACCATCAGTGGTGCCAACATTGCACTGATGTTTGAGTCTTTGCTTTTGGCAATCGTTCCTCTCTTTATTTATTTATTGGCACCATAGAAATGTTTCCATAAATAGTGCATTTAATGCAGTGTGTTACTTTATTACTGTCAGCTACTATCACAGTAGAGGAATATTCAATAAACACAAAAGCTAATATCAGAACATAGAAGGTTACCAATTCCAGATCCTTCATGAACTTGTACCTTTGAGCCAAGTAACTTTTCTGTCCCCTCACCTGTGAAATTCTTTCCTTTTGGAGTGGTGAGGCCACCAGTTCAGTGTGATGTCCAACCACATTTGGGAAACGTTGATATTGTGGTGGCTGTTTTGTTGACTCACAAAGCCAAGTGCTCCGTCCTAGCCTGCTGACATGTGAACGCCCCACTCAGAGGAGGAGATGACTGTCAGGTCTGCCTCAGCTTTGGGCATGAGCAGCCTTTGCATGCAGCAGATCACGGAGGAAATGTTGTGATTCTTTGCGATGGAATGACTGGAAATCACTTCCTCAGCAAGAGTAGTGATCCAGCGTAAAGGAGGAAGTAAAAATAAAAAGACATAAATATGTGAGAAAGTGAGCAAATCAAAGTAATTGAGGAGCAAAATAATTCATTCCCTCTCCCTGGCCCTGCATGGATGCAAATGATATATCATTAAGTAAGTCCCCAATACAAAGGCAGCCGGCGTAACTGTTGCATCAAATATTTAGCCAGAGCCAAGAGCAATTTTTTTATTATGTTTTTTTTATAAGTTTGATTTACTAACCTTCAGTGCAATCCCTATTTTTAGAGGTTGGCTCATATTTTTAATTTGTTTTCTCTGAAGCGCTGGATTCTTACTAGTGTTTCAGCTGTCCACTCAGTTCCTAATGGCAGAGCAATACTGAAAAGCATAATTACATTTCCTAATTATGTGTAATTAGGCAAAACCCAGATGATGTATTCAACGTGCTCTCAGAATAGCCAGGGGTCAAGGACTGTTGGAATTCGGTAACATTTTTATAAATAAGCCAGTGCGTTATTTAACGTTGGGGTCCAAGGTGACGCTGGGTGCCTTGTAGACCAACATAATGGTTGAAATATATAACATTCATTTATTTAGCCAAGTAAAACTATAATTGATCCCCCATCTCCTCATCCTCCCCTCTCTAAAACGCAAGTTTAGATTTGCTATTCTTAGCCCAAGAGAGGCCCTCTAAACTCAGAACCATAAAGTTCTGCTTACTGACAGCCTAAGTGATATTTATTTTTTCAAAGCTTAATCCTTTTGAAACATGGAGAAATAAATACATCCTCTTATCTACCATATGCCTGGGACGGGAAATAAATTCTTATTTTCCTGCGGTGTGGTACCAGTGGGCTACAATGAATAATTTGGGCAGTCTCGCTGAAGATAATAGGGAAGCCTTCTCTATTACCAGTGATAATTATGAATCTCATAATAGAAAACATCCCGGGCCTGAACATCAATCAGGGAAGATAAACAATGAGAAATGATAGGTATACAAAAGGGAAAATGGCAACGGCACATATGGAGGGAAAGACCGCAGAATTCTGGCGGGGCTATAAATCATAGAGTCAAATAATTTCCATGCAATTAATATCCTCAAATTAAAACATACGTTTTTAAAGGAAGATTTTGCAGACTTTTAAGCTGGGCAACTGGGTGCCTTGTAAGATTCATCTGGGAACCCCAGTGCTGTCCTTCTTCTTAAGTCTCATGTATTTATCCCTGGCCGGAGTTGGCTGGGGCACAGGCTAACAGTGTCACCACGTGAGCTGACCTGATGACCTCACTCCAGCTCATCAGGGACGACCATAGACCAAAGAGGCCAGAGCTGGTGGTGGTTGACTCTCGGGTCTCTGGCCCCAACAGAACAACAAAGGCTGGTCTATTGAGGCAGGAAGTCTAACTTCCTTGCCCAGCCTAAAAGACTGTCTCCAGCGATGCGGGTACAACGCCGTGAAGCGCTTGGCAGAGCTACAGACAAATGGAAAAACCTTCATTCCGAAGAGTCGTCTCCTCCTGTTTAATAGCCCTGCATTCGTGTACTTTCTTATCTTGCTGTCTCTTTTTTATCAAATACATAGGTGACTTCTATGGACTTCTTTTTTTTTTTTAAAAAAAAAAAAAAGGAATCCATTCATAACTATGAAAAAATACTGCCTATTAGTCTGCTAGTACTGCTCAAAATGAAACTTAAGACTGTATGGTTAGTTTATTTACTGCATCATGGGCAACAACCAACAGGGTTTCTCGCTTTTCCTCCTATCCATCTGCATGTAGAAATTCATGGACCGTGGCTCCTACTGACATGAATTCAAATTAGAATCTTTCCATTCCAACCCCTATTTAGGAGTGGCCCGGAGATTTGAGTCAATTGTCAAATATGTCCTAAAGGCCACAAAATATGCTCATGGATTTTGTTTTATAGACTTAATATAATATTTTATAAAACATATTTTTAAAGAAATATATAATTTTCCCCCCCAAAGCAAGGGTTTTCCCATGCCATATAATTTGCTAAGTGTGGTTTTGCTTTTTTGTAGCCCATAATTTATAGTCAGCCTCCACAGGGCAAAAAATAACTCCAAGCTATGATTAAGTAAGTAATGGACAAGGTAACTAATATTTCCGGAAGGATGGCCTTCCAGACACTCATTTTAAGTGACAAAATGGTTGAAGGTTGAGATGTGTAGTCCTGTACTGATTTTACTGAGTTGTGGGGAATCAAGAAATGACATTATAAACTGGCACATCTGGGCAGTTAGGACACGGAGCCCAGAGTAGATATTCTCCATGTCCATTTAAATGAGCCTGTGCCTCATTTTCCCCATTTAAGGTAAATGAGTTTGTGCCTAATTGTGCCACCAGTTTTTACGATAAAATAATTCATTTGGAAGGGGTGGCCTGGTCCAGTCCTAACCAATTCTGAGACGGAAGTCTGTGCAGAGCACACACAGGAGGCAAAGTGGGAAAAGTGTAGATTTTGGAATCAGGAAAAACTGGGCTTGAATTTAGACTTGGCCATCAGGAGCAGTATGACCTTGGGAAGGTTTTTTTTTTAAATTTTGAAATAAATTTTGGGTTACAGAAAAGTCACAAAAATAGTGCAGAGAGTTCCCTTTTATCTATCCTTCACCCAGCTTTCCTTAGTACTAACGTGATACATTTTTCAACGCTGAGAAAAATGGTACATCTTTGGTACAGTGCTGTTGAGTAAACTCAGACTATAACTAACCGTCAGACTTTATTTGAATTTGATGGTGTTTCCTCTCCTGTCCTGTATGGACTCAGGATCCAACCCAGGTTCTACCTCCTATTTATTGTCATATTTCTCTAGTTTTCTCTGGCCTGGGACAGTTTCTCCATCATCATCATCATCACCATTATTTTATGACCTTGAAACTTTTGAATAGCTCTAGTCAATTATTTTATAGAATGCCCTTAATTTGGGTTTGTCTGATATTTTCTCCTGGTTAAATTAAGGATGTGTATTTTTTGCAAGAATACACACAAGGGATGTGCCCTTCTCGGGCCATCAAATCAGAGGATGTATAATGTGAAAATATCTCATCACTGGTCACGTTAACCTTTAGCTCTTGGTCAAAATGGTATCTACCAGATTTCGCCACTGTAGAGTTACCATTTTTCCCTTTGCAATTAATAAATATCTTGGAGGAAGTACTTTGAGACTATTTCTCCTCAAATTTTCATCCATTAATTTTAGCATCCATCGGTGAATCTTGCCTGAAACAATTAATATTGTCATTTTCTAATGGTGATTTTCTGTTGCCCTCATGCCTTCTACATTTATTAATTGGCATTCTTCTACGTGGAAGGCTGTCTTTTCTTCTCCATGTCTGAATTTAATTATGTTTTCATTTATATCAGTGTGGATACATGAGTATTTATTTTATTCTATAGGCCATAATACAACAATAATGTGGTATATATTTTTGTTCAGATGGTTCCAGCATTAGCCAAGGGAAGCCCTTTCAGATTGGCTCCTACACCCTTTTGACATGCTCCATCCTTTTTTGAGCATCTCCTTACTTTCTAGCACTGCAAAATGCTACAGGCTCATCGTATTTTCCTGCCTCAATCTTGGAATGATTAAATAACTCATTCTACAAGGAGCCCTGGTTCCTTTTATTGGAGAATCATAGTTAGAACCAAGATCTGGGTGCTAGGTGTGCTCCTCACTGCTAGAGTATCATTGCTTCTAGAACCTCTTAATAGACAGAATTTGGAAATATCTGTATTGTAACCCATGCAAAGATATCTCTCTTCCATTTATCTCTATATCTGTGTATGTTTTATATTTTAATATATTTATATTTATCTAGACACATTTTATTATTTTCATTTATTCCTATATTTGTGTTTATAATATATAAGTATATATTATAAACTAGAGATATATTTTAATATGCATTTATACCTAATTCCAATCCAACACAACTGAGTTTATTATTCTAACCTTTCTTTGAGATGTTATTTAACCTTTCTAAATCTCAGTTTCTTCGATAAGATGGAAATAATAACTATAGTTTAGAGTTTGGAGAAGGTATGGTAAATTGTAAAAATGGTAGACCATTTAAAAAAAAGAAGTTTTCCCTCCACTGCGTCGACACCCATTCCATGTGACTTGCATTAGCTTGTGGGACCTTGGCAAAGGTGCCGCAGAGGCGTGGAAAGCATGCGGATGTTGGGGCTGGCTCTTTTGCTGCTTACGACCGGGGACCCCTCTGTGAACAAGCTTGAGCTGACCTGCTGGAGGATGACAGGCCCGGTGAAAGGAGCTTGGTTGCCCGAGCTGGTAGCCTGCCCACCCCTGGCACGTGAGTAAGGTCATTCTGCAGTCATCCAGCCACCAGCCATGCCACCAGCTGACTCCAGACACATGAGAGTCCCGCCGAGATCAGCCAAGACAACCCACCCCAGAGAAAGAGCCCGGCCCAGGCACAGAATCATAAACCGAGGAAGTGTTTTTACCCACTGAGTTTTGCAGTAGTTTAATATGCAGCAAATACTAACCAATACAGAAGGATTAGAGTTGATGTAAGGAAAACAAGTAAAACAATAACTTTTTGCAACACGGGCTCTCAATAAGTGCTGCTTTTAGTTGCTGATGTTGTTATATAAGTGCTGCTTTTAGTTGCGGATGTTGTTATTTGTGAGAAAAACCTCCAGTCCTGGTTGCCCCCA
This sequence comes from Propithecus coquereli, assembly GCF_000956105.1. Classification (NCBI taxonomy): domain Eukaryota; kingdom Metazoa; phylum Chordata; class Mammalia; order Primates; family Indriidae; genus Propithecus; species Propithecus coquereli. The sequence goes on from NW_012141080.1 coordinate 4,909,310, forward strand.
CATCCGTCCCACCTAATCTAACTGAATGAAGTGTGTTTGCTGCCAGACCAGTGCCTTCAGGAAGAACCACTGTGACAGCACAAGGCTCTGTGTGTTTCTCAGCTCACACCAAGGCAGAGGCAGAGCTCAGGAGGGACGGGGCATGAGTGGAGGGAGCACCATGCACGCTCGGGGTGGAAAGTCCTTTATCTGGTGTCGCCTAAGGGTACGGGGAGCCTGGCCTGGTGTAGGGAGGAAAGAGGGTGCAGAGTAGGAAAGCACAGGAGTATCTAAGCAGGCCAAATTTAGCCTAATTAACAGATTTGCCTAGGGCTGACCCCGAAGCAGAGAGTGAAGCCTAGATCAGTCTGCTTTCCTCCTACCAATGATGTAATGATGAGGTTGAACCACCAGTTCTCAATCCCATAGAAGAGATTCCCAAAATAGAAGGGAATTAGACAAAGAGACCTCTGAGTTTCTTACCTCCTCGGAGATTCTAAATTCTCTTAATGACCCGATGCATCTATTTAGCACAGCTTTTTTTCTATCCTTGCAGATAAGTTAGTGAGCTTCTTTTTCTGCTAGTGGTGATCATATTTCTATGTAGTGGTGAAGGCGCTGAGAACCATGTGCTGAAATAACTCACAAAGGCACAGTTGCCTTGAGCAGCAGCGGGCCAGATGGCCACAGCACCGCAGTGGGCCTGTCACTGAAAAAAGGCCAGCACTCTTGGTACAGCTGGGCATGGTCTTCTTGGTCCCATGGAGGACGATCTGTGTAGTAACTACCATGACGTATGTGGTTCTCCCAGCTCGGCCGCCCTTCTGCCCACACACACAAGGCTCATGCAAACCTCTGTTACCCTTGGAGGCAATCACCCATGGTCAGGTTGCTACTGAGTCCCCCACTCCCAGGAACTGGGAAATGATGTGAAGTTGTCAAAAACCACAACCAGATTTTGAGATAGGCCTTTGTTGGCAAACTTTGGTTTGGTTCTGATATTTGATAACAAAACCCAATAAGCTTCTTTCTCTCTCTAGACTGTATTTCTCACCTTGGTGTAGCAAGCAAAGGAGGAGGTTTGCTTTGTTCCTACTAGATTCAAGGGACCCCGTAGAAAATAGAGAGGGAACTTGACTTTTAGTCTACAGAGATTGTCACTACTAGTTTCTCTGTGTGCATGCATGTATGTGCAAAATCCCAAATAGGAAAATACCAAAAAAATAGGAAGGGAAGGAAGGAGGGAAGGGGAGAGAAAGAGGAAGAGAAAATAATAATATTTAGCCAATGTGTCATCACTTAGACAAAAACCACTGTCAATATTTGGTTAATCCACTCAAATTTTCCCTTGTGAATGGGTTTATTTTTTCATCCATAAATTAATTGTAATACATTATATTTGATGCTATATCCTGAGTTTTTCACTTAACACTATAGCACAAATATCTTCCCCAATAATAACATATTATTAATGTCAAACATAAGCTAGATAAAAAGCTATCAAGTGATAGTTCTTATAGCTTACCACTCTTCAATAATTGGGAATTTACACTGCTTATGATTTTTTGCTGCTAAGAACAACATCGCAGTGAAACTCTGGTGTATGAAGCTGTTTGGTTCCCTCTCCCCTGTTATTTAAGATTCCTTAGAGTCTCACTCTTACCTCATGTAAACCAAGCGCCATTGCCATCTCTGTTCACTGCTGTTGAAGCCGTATGGAATTACAAGCCCCGTCCTGCAGGTAGTGACACCTCTGTGCCAGTCAATGCCTATGAACCAGAGGCATATGGACTAGAGGCTCAATTTGGAAAAGAACCCAATCTTCTTGGGACAAACAGATATTGATATCCCTGGTCTTCAAGCCCTGTTGTCGTTGAACACTGATCAGCTATTAGTGGTGCAATATTGAGTAGGACACTGAAGCCATATTGGCTCAATGTGGAAGATTTCTGTGGTTAATTATTGATGAGTCATGAATGGGGAATCAGGGCATGGCAGTCACATACATGCCAACACCTCTCTCAGAATCCTGGGTTTTTCTGTGTGTAGTGTTTCCCTTATAGCTCCTACAATTCTTTTTTTAATGTATTAAATGTCATTTATCTTTTGAAAGAGGACCATTATGGACAGTGAAGTCAGGTATGTGATTTCCAGAAGCTTGTCAGGTGGTATTTGCCTTGGTGAGTCATTAACAATATGGCTCTCACCCTCAAACTTACGAATTCGGAAATTAGATTTTGTGAGCCTACCAAGAACAGATCTTTCTGCCAGGTATAGACTCACAATGATCAAATTTACAGAGACTGATGTATAGACCAAGGAGTACAAGCTATAATTTTCAAATAAAACTATAATTATCACATCATTTGCAGTGCTCTTGTTATTAATAACTTGACTTGAAAGTACAGGTCAGAATTTTCTTATAGGCAGGATTACAGAATAAGAGTTTTCTTATAGGCAGAAGAAGAGGAACTGAGCCAAGTAAATTATAAGTTATTTAATGGGCAAGTAATTAAAGCAAAGGTCAGTTGCCTGTATGACTCAAATGCTTGGTTGCCTCAGAAGATAATGAGCCTGATACTTTCACAGTGAGGCTATCGTGCACATTTGTATTTGTTTATTGCCCACCGCCCCTGCTGGAATGTGGGGGACCTTATCTGTCTCACTCTACTTTGTCCAACCTAGGACAGTGTCTGCTGAGCACAGAGGTGCCCAATCAATATTTGTTGAGCCAATGAGTTTCAAAATACAAGGTGACCCCAAATACAAAGTGATTCTCTGTTTTCCAAATGAAGTGGACCCCTCCTAAATTTTGTGCCCAATTTATAAACTTCACAGGATATCAATGAACTCTTCAAAAGTTTTATTGTGTGATTTTATTTATTAACATATTTTCACAAATAATACATAAATTTAAAGATATTGGAGTTTTTCTATATCCTCACACTTTATGAAATAATTTCATTCAGACCCTTGACATCCGTCTTCAGAATCATCACTAAATCCTCTTTTGGTTTCTGAACCTCTCAGCTTCCTTTGTTTCCCTGCTGTTTGAAGTCCGGCACTTTTGGAATCCTTGTATAATGCTGGCCCTGTGATCAAGGGTGACGTGGACCTGGGCGCGCTTGTGTTTCTTCAAGGCTACTTTTCATTCTTCTGTCTCCCCCATTTTCAGGTCATTTTGTTGTTGAAATGTCAGAGTGTAGCCTTTTATACTCGAGAGCCTAGGGCTGCGTAGACAAAGGGAGATGAGCTCCTGTGGTAGCCAGCTGCCAAGGTGGCCTCCAGCGCCTCTCACCTCCAGGGCTTCCTGCACTCGTGTAGTCCCGCCTACTCTCAACAGGACTGCCCTGTCTTAGATCACTTGTTGAGGGGAAACTAACTACCTGCCATATTGTGAGGATACTCAAGCAGCACCACGGAGCGGTCCAGGTGCTGAGGAATCAGACCTCCAGCTAGCACCCAAACCCATGTGCCAGCCGTGTGAGTGAGCCCTCTTGGAAGCAGGTCTTCCAGCTTAACTGGCAAGCTTTCGGATGACCACAGATGACGTGGACATCTTGACTTAGCAGAGACCCAAGCCAAGCCAGCCAGCTAAGCTGCTCCAAAATTCTTGATCCACAAAAACGGTGTGAGGTAGTAAATATTTATTGGTTTTTGAAGATGCTAAGTTTTCAGGTAATTTGTTATTTACCAATACTAACTAATATAGAATCCATTTGCACTGCCTGTAAGCGGAATAACTCAAGAGCTTTACAACAGTTAAAATGGGGGGGAAATGTAGAAGTCCTTAAATAGTTTCACTTATTTCTTGAGTTTAAAAATTACCCATTTGTGGACAGAAACTTTTACAAGTTAATAAATCCATTGTTCCCTTTGCACCTATCCCTGTCTCAAAAAGTTAGTCGATGGCTGACTTCTTTCTCCTCATCATTAAAAGACTTGGAGATCAGTCAGATGAACTGCAATTTATATCTTACGTCTACCAAATGTTGACTTGCCCAGGGTCATACAGCTAATCAGTGATAGTGTATCTCAGTTTTCTCATCTGTCAAAGGAGAATAACTGCTACAGCGAGTATGGGAATTTCATATCTGTAAGCTGTTTAATTTGGCGCTACGTATTGCTGTGGCAAACACATAGTAAACACGTGCTATTTTTATTGTCATTTTCGTTATTGTAGTTATCATCATTTATTTGACAATTTCATTGACAATCAAAATCTAGAAATCCAGTTTCCCCAAACTTTCGATAACTCAGCTTTCTAAACCACCCTTGCTAGTCTGCATTCTTCATGAACGCTCTTGACCGTCAGGCAGAATCTCGTATGTTCTTCTCATCAAGGATTTTTATCTAAAAACCTTCATTATTCACCCTTCTCTGGGCGGGTAGAAGGGGAGGTAAAAATACTTCTAAAGTAATTTAGCATGCACTCTGCAGCATGGTGGGAATGTAAGTGGCTTCCTGTCGTGAAGCCCACCAGCTTGTAAGCATATACCTATATCCCAGGGAGGTTTTCACTGAACCAAGAGACGTCATAAGCAGTCCTTGGTGTAATAATTTAATAGCAAATCCCTCTGCAATAAGTCTTGAAGTAAAATGGACACTGACGATCTATCTATCATATGAAGATTCAGACACTGATGTAATTTAAAATGCTTTCAATATTATGGATGCAAACATATGCCTTTTTATTTCTGAAGGAATTTCCAGAATGTTAGATTAAAAAAATGAACAGAGGAAATGGAAAATAAAATTGTTTGTTGTACCGCCACCTAAAGATAACCGCCACTATCATTTTGCTAGATTTCCGTCTACATTTATCTCAGCATATACCTGATTGTGTTTCCATAGTAGTGACTTAGCTGGACCGTTACTTCATTTTGTATCCTGATATTTTTCTCAATTAAAATAACAATAGTGAGCGTTGTTCTTTCTACTCTAATTATTCAGATTGTTATGATGAGCTTGTATTATCTGATAATAAAATTCATTTTATTTTAGAGAAAATGAAAAGACATGACTGCGCAGGTAACTTTATTTATTATTTGCACTCAGTCTAGCGGATAGCATTCCTTTGTTCAGCAAAATAAAACATTTAAGTCTTGTAGTAACAAATGTTTGAAATTATCATAAAACAGCTTCTAATTTGGCAACGAATTCAGGAGATAAAAAAGACTCTCCTCCAGATAACGTCGATAGCTTTCTAAAATATTTATCTAGTTAATATTTTACTTCCTGTCTGCATATCTCTCGAACTATAACACCCCACAGAAAATAAAATTTCTGCACTGGGTTAAGATTAACACCTAATGAAATCTGTATCTGCCCATTTTTGAGCAGCCTTTTTTTTTTCAACAAAACCTTAAATATGGATTATGTGTTTTATTTTCTTAGTAAACTAACAGCTTCTCAAATTTAGACTCCACTACTTCATTTAAAAATCAGTATAGTCATTGTAAATAAGTCAGGACTATGATTGACAATCTACCTAGAAAGATTAGGAAATTGGGGGTGATGGTCCCCCCAACCCCCAATTATTGCCTTTGTTCTTACAAGTGTGTTTAAATCTCTTCCTGTTAATTTACAATTTGAAAGGTGGGTGAGGAGAAGAGTTTGAAAAATAGATTACTGTCTTCATTAATACAGGTTTGACCTACAAAGTCTTCACGTACTTAATGATTAAAAACCAAAGTACTAAATAATAAATTATAAGAATTTATAGGAGTCATCATCTTGAAATTAGCTTACTGAATGTTCTTATCATAATAAATCTGAGTGGGTGTCTAATTTAGTGTTAGCTGACTAAAATTATATGTTGCGGGCAGGAAAAAAAAAACACTTTTGTTTGAAGACAAATGCAGTGAGTTTAATCACAGGTGATCTGAAAGGCACCTATCTTTTGCTATGTTCGCTTCGCAGAAACTTCGGTGAAACTGGGTGAATGAAGATCGATTCCAATTTGTAAATCTGGCAGACAATAAAATTTCCCCAAGCACTTCAGGGATGTTTGTGTTAACGCTTCCTGCACGGAGCTGCAGCCCGTCACTTCCAGAGATGGAGCTAACCAAACAGGGCAGAGACAACCTGTGCTCGCCCAATTTCAAGTCCATATAGACTTAGTCATTTTCAAGGTTTAAGGGTGTTTTTGTCTGTTGATGGGAGTGGAAGAGAGCCAGGCACCACCTCTCCCTGCTTCTGTGTCTGCTTCCTTTGCGCTGCGTGCATCAGAAAAGATAGCTTATTCATGCAGCAGTTGTTTACTGGGCTTCCGCCCTGAGTGGGTCAGACACTGAGCTAAGCCCAGGGGACAGAGGAAAAATTAGTGCTCAGTCCTTACCCTCATGTAGCTTAACTCGAATTCTTTTATGGATGGTAGACTTGGGAACAAATCAATAAAAATGAGCTTTATATGGAAAAATAGTTGCATACTCAAGGTACCCATGAGGAGAGTGACTAACTTTATCTCCCATGGGGCAAGGTGAGTAATTAGGGCAAGTGTCCTCCAGAAAGAGGAAAAAAAAAGGAAAAAGAAAGAAATTAAAGAGAGAGATTTATATATATACAGTATGTACTTGTGTGTGTGTATATACACCCCAATATGTGTGTGTGTGTATATAGGCTGCTATGTGTGTGTGTATTTTGTATATATTATATATTAAATATATAGTGATTGTCCATGACATAATGTTGAATGAGAAAAAGCAAATTGCAGAACAATACATGTATTATTATGCCTTTAAAAAAAAAAAAAATTATCCATATGCCTGAATGCTTTTGTGTGTACTTGCATAAACTGATCTGGAATGGAGGTGATACACATTAGCTGTAAACAGTGGTAACTTCAGGACCAGAGGCAGGGAGAGCACTTCGGAGTTGAGAAGGCATTGCGGAGGAGAGGATCTTCTTTTCTTTTTCTTTTTCTTTTTTCTCATTTATATGCCTCTGTCATGCTTGAATTTTTTTTCCCAACAATATATAGTATTGACATTTTTGAAATTAAAAAAAAATACAAGAAGAAAAGAGGGCCAAAGATCTCAGTATCCCAAGCATAGTTGGAGAGGCAGCCCCTGGAAGACAGGACCGTGCGGGTTCCCGTGGCAGCGTGAGTCCCGGAGGAGACCCGGCCAGCTTCGCAGAGGAGCAGGAGGAACTGAGGAGCCATTCAACTGACTCCATCAACTGTCTGTTTCCCAAGCAGAAAGCTGGGCCTGCGATGCATGAGAAGGGAATTGGGAAAGGGAGGAATGAATTTAATTTTTCACCCCCTGCTGTTTTCCACCCCTCCCCACCTCCCTGCAATTTCTAATTAATTAGAAGAAGAGCCATGCCTTCCAGAAAAGAGCAGATGCACCTTTGGGAATCTCACCAGGAAGAAGTGGGTCTTGTGGTGCAAAGGAAAAGCTTTTTTTAATATTAAAAATTAATTAAAAATGGAATGCGTTAAAGCTCGATTTTTATCATTAGCACTCATTCCAGAGGACCAGTTGCTGTTAGTAAAACTTTTAGGTTTTCTCTGTTGCTACAGGTTTGGTTTTAGGGAAAATACCTTAGCATTCAACATTTTATGAGTCAATCCCTAAAACGCATGATCTTCTATAATTCCGTTGGGTTAGGAGAAGGCAGAGCAATACTGTGCTCAAAAATTCGTCCATGGCCTGCTGTGTCAGAGGTTATAACCACTGGCAAACAGAACATTGGTGGTTATTGATCGCTGTTTTCAAAGGCTAGACATTGATAGTTGTCTAAGGAAGAAAGTCGGTCAGGAGGCAATTTAATGTAATGTAACATTGAAAATTTTCTTTATGCTTTTTAAAGACAGTATTTGCATCTCCTGTTTTTACTTACTTATAAACAGATGGTCTTCAGGTAAACACACTTTTTCTCTTGCTTGAATGAGAAATCGTAATGAACTTTATGGTTTGGTGACATATCCTGACAGCTGCAGCAAATAAGCTCTAATGGCTTAAACAGCATTGTCATGAGTAAACTTTTTAGTTCATTCTCAGAGAGAAATTGTATCAGGCCTGTCTGTTCTCAAAAAAAAAAAAAAAGAGAAATTATAATGAATTCCCAGCCACATATTAGCATTATTAACAAATTTATAAACATCTGGCTAGAATCGTGGGATCTAACATTCCTCCCATTCTTATGCCATCGCCCACATCCTAAAATGTAGATTTCGTTAGTTAACACTGTTGTCAAACATTGATTTATCCTATGCTATTATTTGTACTAAACCATTTATACTGTGTGTCAATTCTACCATAATAGGTGCTTAATATTCATAATTATGAACGAACGAATGAATGGTGAAAGTAATTTGTGAAAGTAACTGAGGAATTCCCACGCTTTGTATCCGTCGACTATAACCCCTGTTCTGGGCACCTCCTATCCAGGGTTTTGATGACTCACATAAGACCTAGTATGTAGTAGGCAGTCAACAAAGGTCACAATGAATTGGCTAGACTTTGATTTATTCACATATGCAAATTCTCTGCCATTCAAAGGAAGGAAGGAAGGAGAAAAGGAAAGGAAAGGAAGAAGGAAGAAAGGAACGCAGGAAGGAAGGAAAGAAGGAAGGAAGGGGAACACCTATCTTGTACCAGACATTGTTCTAAGAGGGAAAGTTACAGCTAAAAAAAGAAAAGTCTCTACCCTTGTAGATCTTACACTGTCATGGGGAAGATAAGACAATAAACACAAAATAAATATTTAATATAATTTCAGGTAATGATAACATGCTAAAAAGAAATGTTCTCCCTGTCGATAACACCAAGTACATATTCTGTAATTCTCTACCACACTGCAAATGTGTGGGTGTTCAAGAGAAAGAAATGTCTGAAAACCAGCTAAAACTAGGTAATTATAGTGACCAAGCTCAGGCTGTTGAAGGAGGATTTCTCTGCTAGGTTTTATCTATCATCCATCTATCTCTCTATCCATCCATCTATGTATTAATTTATTCATATTGTTTTCAAAATTGTTTTTGGCTCCTTCTGTTAGCTTATTATGTTTTTTACATAAAAACATATACAGAAGTTGACAGAGAGTATAATAAACTCCCATGAACCTATCCTCTGGCTTCAATAATTATCACGTGTGGCTTATCTTATATCTGTCCCACCCGCTTCCCCCACATTTGATACTTTACAGAAGCAAATCTAAGACAATATATCTTTTTATCCATTATAAGATATTTCATTATAAGTCACTATAAAGTAAGAGCCCCCCCAAAATAACAAGGATAATATCATTATCCCACCCTGAAAATAACACAAATGATTTAATATCACTAAGTATCCAGTGAAGGACCATTTTCCCAAATGTACTCCAAATATTATAAATGTTACTTTGTATGTGTTTATTTGAATTCTCAGGGGTTTTTTTTTCCTTTAACTCATTTCCTTCTTCTGATTTTTCAAAAGTTGAACACTTGCTCCCTTAAAAAAATCTAGAAATTGTTGAGATAGGTAAAGAAGAAAAGAAATTAAATACACCATCTTCCCATGTTCCCATGTTTTCTAGTCAAGGTTGTAACATCTGGTTCAAGGCTAGGATTGCTTTCTGGTAGTAAACATATGAGAAAGATTTGGTCATTTTTGGTATGGATGTTTGTATTAATATTAGGGTTCTCCAGAGAAATAGAACCCACGCTACATATATATATTCATGTGTGTATCTCTCTATGTATAATCTATATATGTGTATATATAGAGAGATTTGTCATAAGGGATTCACTCATGGGATTTATGGAGACTGAGAAGTCCATACCCAGGACAACCCTAGGACAACTGTATTGCTCCAGTCCCTGTCTGAAGGCTTGAGAAGCAGGAGGGCCCATGGTATAAGTTCCATTCCAAGTCCAAGTCTGAGTCCAAGGGCAGGAGCAGACTAATATCCCAGCTTGAAGACAGCCAGGCAGAGAGAGCCAGTTCTTTCTTGCTCAGTCTTTTATTTTATTCAGGCCTTCAAAAGATTGGATGAAGCCGTCCACATTGGGTAGGGTAATCTGCTTTACTCAGTTTACTGATTTAGATGCTATTGTCATCCAGAAACACCTTCATGGACACACCCAGAAATAATGTTTAACCAAATATCTGGGTATCCCATAGCCCAGTCAAGTTGACACATAAAACTAACCATGACTGTAGTGATATTGAGTGAGTTTCAACTTGGAAATAATGAGTAGATACTCTTAGTACATATTGTCCTTGGTAATCTTTTTTTGTTCCCTAACAAGGAGACATCTTAAGAATCTCTCAGCTAAGTTTTCTTAACAATGGACCTTGATGAAGGGCCACTGGGAATCCTAGAATCTTTTGAAATAATATGTAACATTCTATTCCATTAACACTTTTCTGGAAAAAGGGCCCTTGTCTTTCATCTGGTAGGGCTTGTTGGCAGATTTAGCATCACTGCCTGAAGCCATCCCTCTTCCTCCTGACCTTTCAGCTTTGTGGCTGCCTTTTGTGAGAAGAGCGTACCAGTGAATTTCCCAACTGTAGGCTCTACCCAGGCCAGCGCTAAGTCTGTTTTATTCACTCCCTGCCCCTAGAGCCCAGCACAGTGCCTTACACACAGCGAGTATTCAACAGACCAACAAACAAATTAATAAATTAACAGATGGTCACTGTATTCATTCTCTATGAACAGATCCTCACCAATTAGTGGGTTGAATGATGGCCCTCAAAAAGATATGTCCATGTCCTATAAATTTTATCATATAGTATGTGTTCTTTTGTACGGAAACTGGCTTCTTTCACTTAGCATGGTGTTTTCCAATGTCAACTGTATTGTCATATGCATCACTACTTCATCACTTTCTACGGCCGCATCATATTCAGCAATGCTCTGCCACGTCTTCGTCACAAAACCTGTCCCCAATCTTCCCCCGTTGTGTGGCAGTGTGAAGTCACTTTTCTGTCATTGACGTAGACTTTTGGACAGCCGAGCATCGTGACTGGGAGGATTTGGCTTTCTAACACAAGGCTGGGCACAGCCGACAGAATGTGGATCCAGGCTGTGGTCACGGGGTCCCCGTAGGCACAGCTCTGAGATTCCCTATTAACATAGGATCTGACCCACAGGAGATGATCACTGAATCTTGGACAGATAAAACAGAGCTGTGTGGCTATCTCTCTCAAACTCTATTTTATGTAACTAATGATTTAATATGTTAAAATAAATTCTCTACATTTTAAAGTGCTAGAGATTGTAGGTATGTCCAGATGGATTTATATTTAGGAGTTGAACTTAGGATACAATCAGATTTTTTTTTTACTTTCCCTCTTCCTCTGTTTTCCCCTCTTTCTCCCCATTCTCTAACTTTATTCCTTGCCAATCCCATAAATAATGTAAGATAACTTGCAAGACCCTTATTGAATGACTAACTTCTTTGAAAGGAGTACATCAGGGTCAAGGGCAAAGAGGGGGCAACACCGTGGATAAATCTTTAAACGCCAACTGACTTTGATCCACATCCTGCCTCTTCCTCCTCCTGGCTGAGACGTTTGACAATTTTCAAAAGCTCCCTGGACCTCAATTTCCTCTGCCACGAAATGGCAATACAAATTTATACTTCCCAAGATTTCTGTGAGCATGAATTGAGGCAAGATGCATAAAGTGAAAAGAATTGTGCCTGCCCTCTAATGGGTGCTCAACAAATCAACATATCTATTATTGTTTTGTTTGTAATAATAATGGTTTTTGAAAACTGAAGGTGGTAGTATTCCATACAGAAAGGAAAACACAATTATACCATTCACAGCACCCATGAGTCGAAAACGCACCAAGTTGCTCCAAGATGCAGATTCTAGTTGAAAGTGTTAAGTTCTTCAGAGCAATGAAAAAAATTGATCACTCTGTCTCCGATTACAAAGATTTCCCATCTAGCTCCTGGGTTAGCTTTTGCTTAATAGTTGTATTATGAAAACACCAAAGAACCCTTCTGCCCATCTCCATAGCAGTGACATAAATCAGAGCCTGCAATTTTACAAATGCTGCGCTGTGTCTCCAAGAGCCTCCTGGAGGGAGCCACAGTCAGGTTTCTAAATGGTCATTTCACCCTTCCTCCCTTTGGGGGCCTGAGACATGATTAACTTGCTGTAATTGTGATTCCCTCATTAAAGGAGAGCTGTAGCAAGGGAAAAAACATTTGACACTGATGAAGACATTCCATGGTGTCTTTTTCTTGCACATCAGCTGTGTGGGTGCCTCTTGTTCCTCTGTCCTTCAGGTTAGTAAAACCAAGACCAGTTGCTGAAGCTATGAGCTATCAATAAAAGTTCATGTACCACAGAAAATTAGAAGGGGAACAAAAATCACTTAAATGTTTAGGGCCACCAAAGCACTGATGCATCCCCTGTGAGCTGGTGGGCTCCTGGTGGTGTTTTTGTTGCCCTGGATTGCAACTTAGGGTGATTTTTCTAAGTAAATGGCAGTGCACGCAAATCAAGGACGTTGGCGGTAAACCAGGAATACAATGTTCCCGGATGTGGGCTCTCCAGGGAAGTGGGGATGATCTGTAATGTATCTTGAGGTAGGGCTTTATCCAAATTACTGGCCTTTCCAGTTTTTCTTGAAATGGGGTCAGTAGGTGACCATTCTCAGAAGCCGACATTGCACCGTCAGGGTTGGGGAGCAAACTCTTTGGTCTAAAGATTCCATCTGTCCCCTGGCCACAGGTCTCATAAATGTTGCAGCCAGAAAAGCCCAAGAGTTGGTTCTGACAATCTTCAGTCGCTCCCAGTAGCGTCCACTTACCCAAACATCCAGGCCACCACATGTCTACACCACTGATGGTGTGTTTTCACGGATTGTGTTCTTACGTGACAGTGGCCTTGACCGCAGTCATTAACACAAGTTTATGCACAAAACGTGCACACACCGCTCCTTCCCAACTTGTCCGGTCACAATTTAATGAAGGGCGCAAAATAGGATTCATTTCACAACCCAGATCTGGTCAAAGTGGCTGATTGAAGTGGTGTGTTGAAAGGATCTTGAAGCCGCACATGGCACTTCGGGAAAGGATGCCACGATAGATTACTGATCCCGCTGCATTTTTGTGGGCGCGGGAGGTGGTGGCCTACTTACAGCACATCCCCTCACCCTGATTTAGATGAATAAGACCTGCTGAGTGGTAGATTTCTGTTTTCTAAACAACAATAAGACCTGCCCCCAGAATAGCCTCTTAGCAGAGCCAAAAGCCAGGGGAGGATAGACTTGGCATTTTGCTTTGGGATGAGTTTGTATGTGTATCTTTATTTCCATCTTAATCATAGGCTAATTTCCAAATATGGAGAACATGGCATGTACCATGTACATCACTGCCTCAAGAATCTGTGTTTATGTGGACTTAAAGGTTTTGAAAGCTGAGTGACACAGATCAAAGTTTCCCCCCGATCTATCTTCCAGTCCTCGAGGGGACTTCTTACGTCAGCTACAAACCATTGATCAAAGTGTCTGTCAACTGTATGTAAGACCAGGCCTAAGTGCTTCGACAGGGCCTGACTTAAACATCAAACAGAAGGGGGAAATTCCTTTACTTCCCCTAAACCCGTGACTCCAGACAGCAGGCAATCGGCTTCCTCAAGGTTCTCTGGATACACATCCCGGACTCTGGTTTCTGGTTTGCGTGATGATGCAATTTCTCGTCCACTGGATGTATAGACACGTGTTATGTCTGTCCATTCTATGAATCATGAATTTTTCAAACTTTAGAATCACATGGGTCCATTAAAGGACGTATCATCTGACCTTCCCATTTGGTAGACCGAAAAACTAAGGTGCAAGCTTGAGTGACCTACCATCGTGGTGATGGCCAGACAGACACAGTGTGTCCTGATTCAAGATTCAGAGCTCATTTTTCTGTGTCAGATTGGCTCTACATGCTGTTAAAAAAAAAAAATCCGATCTTTTAAATGTGTAATTCTCCTTCCTCTTCTCCCCTCATCTCCCTCCTCACCCCCACCAATCTAATCTAATCAGTGCATTTAAATCTGAAACTGTCTGCCTGACTCTGGCCGAAGAAGACAATCTTTAGAGTCTCAAGTGTCCCACCAACCAGGGTCCCATAGACTCCTGGGTGTGGTTAATTCTTCCAGGGAAATTAATTTCAAGGTAAAACGGTTAAAAAAAAATATCCTCAATTGCACGTAGAAGTGATTTGGTAAATATTTGTCGAATGTCAAATGAATGAACAAATGGCATTCTACCTTGAATGTAATAATTCCCAACATTCCTGGGGCTCCTTTATAATTTTTTTTTTTTTAAATGAGGCAGACAGGAATAATAACCCCAGCTGCTGTCATAAGACAGGAAGAGAGGGGCTTTCTTCCCCGGTGGCTTTGTCCTTGTTCTCCTAACCTGTATGCACTGCTGAACTTCCTGAATAACCACGTCAGAGTAGCAGGAGGAGGGAGTGGGGTGAACTTGAGCCTGGATGCCTGGATTAAAGCCTCGTTACAATGTTTGCAAAGCGCCAGGGGGACAACTGAATGGTCGGTGCAGGCTTTGATGAAGCTCACGGCTGTGTGTACCACAGTTTCCAATGCTTCTGCACCTGGGTGGTCCAAGGTGAGTCCCATAAGCCACAAGTGACTCACGGCCTCCGAGGAGCCAGCTCACCCTTGGATGACTCTGGAGCTGTGGTGACAGTCTCAACCGCAAATCGAACCTTACCAGGAAACAGACCAGGAGGCAGGGTCTGGAGAAATGGCTATGACCAGGTTGCCCCGGCCACTCTTTCCTGGCCCCTGGACGTGTTTTCTTCCAGTCATGTCCTGGGGAGAGCCTGGCTGTGGTTTTGCAGCCAATTCCCAGAGGCCACTCTTCAAAGGGCAACTGGCAAGAAATCCGTAGCCCATGGCACAAATCGCTGTCAACCCTTCTAGCCAGCGTTTGAAGTGTATAAGATGTTCTGTTGCACATCCCACGAGTAATTAAAAAGGAAAGAAGGTAAGATCTTTGGTTCTTAATTTGCAAGTGCTTTCAGAGACAGTACAGTGAGGTGGTAACAGTGCAACCTCCCAAGTCAGGCCGCCTGGGTTCAAATCCCAGCTCCACCATTACCAAGAGCTCTGGAATATTTACTTAATTTCTCCAAGTCTCAGTTTTCTCATAAGTAAAATAGGGATAATGAAATAATGTAGGGGAGGCCAGGCAAGGTGGCTCACACCTATAATCCTAGCACTTTGGGAGGCCCAGTCAGGAAGATCACTTGAGGCCAGGAATTTGAGACCAGTCTGGGCAACATAGTGAGACCACATCCCTACAAAACCTAAGAAAAAGAAAAAAAAAACTTAGGCATGGGGGCACATGCCTGTAGTCCCAGCTACTTGGAAGGCTGAGGCAAGAGGATAACTTGAGCCCAGGAATTTGAGGTTGCAGTGAGCTATGATGATGCCACTGCACTCCAGCCCAGGCAATAGAGTGAGACCCTGTTTCAAAAAAAAAAAAAAAAAAAAAAAAAAAAAAAAAAAAAAAAAAAAAAAAAAAAAAAAGAAATAATGTAGGGAAAATGCAGAGTAAATACTCAACAGTTTTATTATTAAAACTATTACTAATATCGTCTTAAAAATAGCCATCTTGTTTTAAAGAAGGGTGTTAAAGGAGATGCCAGGTTTAGAGGCGAGACAATGAGTTTGAGTGGAGAATCAATAGAAGATGGTGTCACACAGATCTGTCATCGTGGCCTTGAACTGGTGCATTAACCTCTCTAAGCCTCAATTTCCTCATTAAAAAAAGAATAATAATTAAAATACCATAGGGCATATGGTAGGAATTCAATAAATGTCCCTTTTCTTTCTCTCATTTTTTTGCTGTCATCTCACGTGTGCTTGGAGCCAATGCCCACGGCTCTAGGCATGCACTGTCCCCAGCCACACTCTGAGCTCCCCTTTCTCTGCCTTCCAAAGCCACCATCTTGGTCATCATGGCAGTATCAACATTTACTGCACACACAAACCCTTGAAATGCTGGTCCTCTTCTGTTCCTTGGTCTGGATCTTGGTTCCATGTGTATTTTCAGTTTGGGCAAGATTTGAGATATGCACTTATTATATATGTACTTTTCTGCACGTATAGTCTACATCAGTAAAAAAAGTTTAAAATCTATTTTAGATAGATTCGAATATCACTAATTACTGATCTGTGGCTCCTAATTGGAATTAAGAAGAGACTACCTCCTGTTGCCAGAGTTCTGGTCATCACCTTTCAAGTTTACTCTCTCCTTACACAGATTTTTTTTTTTAATAGTGGCACAAATATTTTCCAATAGCAGATGAGGTAAGAATGCAAGTTGTTTAGCCATTTACAACTTTGGGAGATAGCCGTTCATTTAAAATACTTGGTGGGCTCTTTTCTTTTGTCGGGCCATGGGAGTATATCAAGTTGTGATCAGAGATGAGATCCCAGTCCCCCTGAAGACTCCGTTCTAGTGGCACTAGCAAATGCCTAACTATCCACAGCAATAAAGGTGAACACCAAACCTCCGCTAGAGCTGTCAGGAAAGGAGGTCCAAGATGGGGCACTTGAGCGCTGAAACCTGAACAGCATGATCTTGGGTAGGTGGGAGGCTGGGGTTGGGGGAGAGCAGACCAGAGAGAAGGAACAATATTTGCAAAAGCTGTCGAATCATGCAATATAGTCCTGCTTCTGCTACCTACCAACTGGGTCACTTTCAGTGAATTATAAACCTCTCTGAGCCTGATCTAGTGCTCGCCTAGAGCCTACTCTAGTTCCTGGTATGCAGGAAGATTTGATGTTATTAATGGCAAAATATGGATATTCTGCACTGATGGTTCAGATGACTAGTGACTGAAAGACATCGGCAATGGAAAAATTGAAACACCTTCAGCTGTGTATGCAGAAAATCTTTTTTTATTTTTTTTATTTTTTTGGCTTGTTTTGCCGAATGTCATGAATCAGTAAGGCCATCATGGGATGACAGAACATCTACTCACCTGTTCCAAGCATAACGTCCTACACAGGCCAAGTGCATTTGGCTGAGACTCAAGACTAGAAGAGATTTCCCCTGGACTTTCCTCTAGGAGGCGGTAAATGGTGCCTCAACTAGGCCTCAGAGCTCCCCTTCAAGCACAGAGATATGACCGTTAAAGAACATGCATTTGAACCACGAATGTGAACCCCAGTGACTTCCCATTCCATAAAGGCCTTTGAGGACTTGGCCTCTTAAAGGAACCTCCCCATACCCCATGCTTCTGAGAAAGTTATTCATTAAGTCCCTGTAAGATGGTTTAGCACACTGTGTCCTCTGCCCCTCGGACTCAGTGGATTCTGAATAGGGCATGGGGCTGGCTCTCCACTTCTCCAGCTTGAATTCAGTAATGGTAGAGAGATTGCAAGAGATTAAGCAGCTCGGAAGACCCTTCCGGGGAAGGGCCAGCTCTCATTTCATTGCTAGAGGTTCACTGCTTCTTTAGGGCTCTACTGTTCCTGGTAAATCAAGTGGCAGATTTCCATTAAAAAGCCCAGTGTGCTGCTGGATGCAGTGACAGCCATCTTCCTTTGTAAGCCATTCTATACCTTTATGGCTCTCCCAGTACATGAGAATTTTCTGGTGTCTATTCCAAATGAGCATATCTCTAACTTTCAAGCATCTGATCTGCCTGCCTGAGACGACAAAAAATAGCAACTCAACTTGACAGGTTCTTCATTAAGGCAGAGAGGGTCCTTTGATTACTATTTAATCTTCTCTCTCTCCCCCTCCCTGGCTATATGGAATTCACTTTGCCCCTCTTCCTGACCCTTCATATTCTTCATCTCCAGGTAAGTATCCTCAGAATCTCAGGACATTTTACCAGCTACCTTCTATAGAAGCAGCTTAGGGAGGTGGAGGCAAACCTGTAAGCGAGACTTGGTTTTTCTAAGCCACGGTGTCAATTTCCTGCTCGATGACAACTCTGTATACCCTTCCAACTTGCTTGTCAGTGTCGGCCCTGCATGTCCTGGATAATCCTACAGTTGGTGACAGGGTTATTGACTTACAGGTTTCTAGGGCATCTTATTCGTTTTTTAAAAAAATGGATTCTTTCACCTTCTTATTGCTTAGTAGAAACTTGTTCTAATTCTTTCTCCTGATACTCTGGAGCCTGTAAGTACCTGGGAGTAATCACCCTCCCTTATCTAGTCCTACAGATTTGTTTTGTTTTGGGTTATGCCCACTTTAGGTCTCCCACCCTCTCTTGCTTTTATAAACAGGCTCAGCGGTAATATATACACTGTGGATGGACGGCAGCCAGTGCGCTCTCTTTGTGCTGAGGAAGTCTTCCTATTTCAACTAGTTTACATGACTTCCTTGCCTATGCTACCTATAACCCTTTTATAAATTTTGGTTTACATTTTAACAATAAAGAACACTTAAGGTTTTCTTTCATTTTTTTTTTTCTTCTACCAGCTATCTTTCAAAGCAGTTCTAAAACTTCTTATTTTAAGATCACACCCACTGTGCCTTGGTCTAAGTGATGGCTGTTTCTGGTCATGCTCTTCCTCCTGCATTTTGGGCTTTGTCTAGATTTTTCTCTTCTTTCCTTTTGTAAAAAGGATGATTTTCTAAGTGCTCTCCTATGACAGAAACTCACCAATTCTCTGTTGTAATCAACAAATAGATTTTGAATGACTTCTTTTTTTTTTTTTTAAAGAGGAGTTTCAAGGGTAAGATCTACTGTCTTGTGAATGTCAAAGAAGTTTCTCATTCGCCCCTTTCTTCTCTCTCTCCCACTCTCTTTAATTTGTTAATGCTTTCGACTTATTTTGCTTTGGATAATTTTCAAAGTACTGCTTCCCCTAGAGATCTCTAAAAGGCAGAAGTTCTGGCTATTAAAGATTTGCCATTCTCAGAACAGCCCAGTTAGGGTACCCTCAGGTTATTTATAACTGGATTTTATCTCAGAAAATTAACTAAAAGAAGATTAACCAAAAATCTAAAGGAAAATGCCTTAAATACCTCATCTATTATGCTGTGCTCAAACAGATATTTTCATCTTAACAGCTTGGCAAACCCAGTGGAATGCTCTTTCTAGTTTGGGGCATAAAATAAGATAACACTCCGAATTCCTACAGGAAGTCTTGTAACTCCACTTAAAATTAAGGCATAAAGTATGAAAATGTGAGTTTCCTCTGTATAGTCTTATTACTTTGCCCGTTAACTTGACTGGTTCCTATTTCTGCCAGTTGGGAAGAGCCCCGGGACATTTAAATGCCTCTTTGAGAAGCAAATGCTTTTCCTTAAAAGCCCTCCCAAGTCACTGCTAAGTCCTGGGCTCTGATCCCTAAGGAAGAAAGTCTGGCATGGAGACATTCCCTTCATCTTGTAATTTACTCAGAGGAGGAAAAAGTCAGAAAAGTTCGTCCTACTTTATCTAGCTAGGACTCTATGGATTATACTCCATTTCAGGCCGATTAAAAGTTGAAATCTTCAGGATGGGCTACAAGACCTTCCCTGTCAGCCCCGCCTGCCTCCCCCATCTCCCCTGTCTCTATCCACTCTCCTCTTCTCTTGGTCTACTCCAGCCGTTCCTCAAACAGGCCAGGTGTGCTCCTCTCCCTGGGGCTTTGCTGTTCCCTCTGCCTGGAATGTTCCTCCCATGGGCCGCGCCTCTCCAGATCCAAGGCTTTGCTCAAATGTCACTGTCTCAGTGAAGCTGTTCCCCAGACCTGCTGCAAAGCGGCAGCCTGCCGCCCTGACCCCGCGCCCTCTTCCTCCCCCTGCTTCGTAGTTCTTGTGGCACTTACTGCGTCACATGGACACAGACATGTAGACATAGATGAGTTCTTTGTTTATTCTCTCACCCTCTAGAAGAGTGTAAATTAGTAAGTATGGAGATTTTCGTCTGTTTTGCTCAATGTTGTACTTCCAGGGCCCAGAAGAGTGCTCGGCCCATGGTGGACAATTAATAAATATCTGTTGAATGAATGAATCTAGAAATATCCATGGATGTATAATGTCCAACTCACTCTACCGCACAGCAACACAGATAGTTTGATATACGTTTGACAGCTAAGCAAAACAGTCCAAAAAGTTAAATGACTTGCTTAAGGGCCCACAGGGAGTCACTGGATGAGGGGGGATTTGGAACCAGTTCTGTTCAATTCCAAATCCTTCCATCTGCCTCTTAGATGGCAGATGGACCGGACTTGTTTTTATAGGCTTCCGAGGACCCTTTCTCGTTTGTTCCTGTTACCCCAAAGGGAGGTCCTGGAAGATGTGGCCCCCTCCTCACATCTCTCAGCAAGCCAGGTGCTGCCTCAGAAAGTGTCCATTGGGGTTTTGAGTATGTCTGCCTGGCTTCGTGAGCAGCTGTCCTCGTTGAGAGAGGCAGTGTGACATGATGCTCGGGAGGGCAGACTGTGGGTGGCAATCCCAAGCCTCACCTCATTAGCTTCCTGCTCTTGGGGGGATGGCTTAGCCCCGAAGTGGCATGCTGAGTGGTCTCCAGTGACATGGAAGAGTGTGGGCTTGGCAGACAGACCCCTGGGTTCAGTTCCTGGCTCTGTCATTGAGTAACTGTCATAACTTTGGGACAAATTAACTTCTCTAAGCCTCAGTTTACTCTTCAGTGAAATGGGGATGATTAATAATTATAACTACTTTATAGGGTTTTAGGGAGCATCAAATGAAATACTATAAAGGGCTTGGTTTATTCTCTGAAGCACACTAGCACTTCATAAATGATAGCTATTATTGTATTATAATTAACGCCTGTGTCATAGGGTTGCTGTAAAGATAACATGAGATAATGTGTGTGAAGAGTGCAGCACGGTGCTAGGTACATGCAAGGGTTTTGCAAATGTTACCCACTGCATCCCTTAATTTCCTTTCTCCACCACTTCCCTTCAACTGCAATCAGTGAAACTGCTAGTGAAATTGCTTTCTTGAAATTTACTGGAATAAGTTGTAAGGTCTGTCATCCTAAGTATTTGTTGAGGCAGAAAAACCCAAGGAGGAAAGTCAAGGAGGTTGAGTGCAAGGGGCTTGGCCTTCAAGATCACAGAAGTGAGTTTCAGTACCTGGAAAAGGGGCCGGTAGGGCTTGCTTGGCAGGTTTTGTGACAATGTAGGAGTGTGTGAAGCTTGCATCTCAGTAGGAGACAGAGCCAGTACTTGGTGAATCGTGGCCCCTGTCATGATGACAATCCTGATGGTGAAGGTGGTGCTTGCTGTTCTTTTGAACATCTTGTATCAAATTCCCAATTTGTTTATTCATGCCTTAAGGGCAGGATCCATGGTTCAAGCTTTTTCGGGATCTCTCCTACTTCCCTAAACATCTAACACCACCCTGGACATAGCACCAACTCTCAAAAAAAAAAATAAATAAATAAATAAATAATTGGCGATTGATCTCATGATAACTAGATCCGATTTCTGTCCAAGGGACAACGTTGTCATGCCTAGAAGTAATCCCTACCTGTCTAGACTCTCTAGGGTCTTTTGTATTATTCTTTGGTGCAAGCCTGCTGTTTTTCTAAACATTTGGAAATCTGACGAAATGATTTTAGCTGACCAAGAATTTATAAATAATTGGCGATTGATCTCATGATAACTAGATCCGATTTCTGTCCAAGGGGCAACGTTGTCATGCCTAGAGGTAATCCCTACCTCTCTAGGCTCTCTAGGGTCTTTTGTATTATTCTTTGGTGCAAGCCTGCTGTTTTTCTAAACATTTGGAAATCTGACGAAATGATTTTAGCTGACCAAGAATTTATATAAAATTTATATATAAAAAAAATTTATCTTGTAGATATGGTAAAAGAACGAAAACAGAGAAATGATCCCAGTTGATGGTGCCATATGCAACTTGCCAAACACTGACATTTGTGAATAAGAAAACTGAGGTCTATTTTGCGGCCTATAATCTCACAGAGATGTTGGATCAAAACGCCAGTGCCTAACAGAGATGCCTTTGCTGCATTTGCAGTTTTCTCTCATTAACATGAAAACACCTTACATGGTCGGAAACATCTAAAGGCTATTTTTTGTTTTATTTTCCATTACTTCACTCTAATGCTTTAACCCGTACCTGTGGAAATTAGACTGTCACCTGCTTTTAGCATCCTGTTTTCTTTCGTGTTTGTAATGAAGCCCTCTGGGAATTACGCGATTACAGAAATGAGTTACAAATCCTCATTCAGTATACAAAAGTACATCGCTGCTTTCCTTCTCTGTTTAAATAGTCTACAAAACAAGAAATAATTAGTCAAGCACTATCGGTAATTAAGCACATAAGATGAACATTAAACAAACTGCAATCTTGCATCATTTTGAAGGTGGATAGGCAGGTTTTCGCACTTGGAATCCAGCCAAAATGCCCATCTTCATCCCCTTTGCTCCTTATTTATTATTGGCGAGGGAATTCCCTGCCTAACTTGCTGATGTACTCTTGCCAGTGGTCCATCTGAGAGTTCATGTAAGTGCGAACAGCTATTTTTTGACAACGCTACCGTTGGGAGACGATCATTTCAAAGAACTTGATATATCAAGTGGAAAGACAAAGTGTTTTCCCAACACGGCAGTGTGTTTCTAAGTTGGGATCAGTTCGTGATTCAGAGAAATGCTCTGCCTTCTCGTATGTGACATCAGCTCAGAAGTAGCTACAGGACCCTGTCTCCTTTTTCCAAACACTCATTCTCATTAGGAGTTTTCCTCTGCAGGCCCCTGGAGCTTCTTGTGAAATTTTGTCTACATCGTCACTGCTTCCCAGTCAAAATCTGAAAAATTTTGCAGTCTTATTTAGTCAGCTTTTCCCTGAAGACCAGAACTTCTAGAAACTGATCTATAGGTTTTTACCAAAATATATTTTCAAGGAATATCTGAGGATCAAAGTTTCCTGTCCATTGAGATTGAAAAATTAAATATTCATTCAACAACCATTTTTGGGGTGCCAATTATTTGCTAGGCTCTTTTCAAGGTACAATAAGGAATAGTCCATATCCTCAAGACAGTCACCATCTAGCCTTAAGATCAAGACTATTTGTGACTTGATGTAGAGTATTTTTGTCACATTGCATTGCATCCTTTCCAGTTCCACGGCACGAAGTCCACATAGACAATATTTGCACGTGATATATTCGATCTCCATTAATCACTCATGAAGTAATAGAATGATCAGTGATTTTCCTTCTGAGTTTTCTATCCTAAACTGGTTCTTCTGCTCAGATGGTTTCTATAGTAACTCTATGGATATAGGCATTTTCTTCTGGAATTAGAAGAGCTGGCAGTGAATTGCATTCTCCATCTCATCTGTGATTTATTTGTTTATTTATTAAAGGTAAGTGTCATAAGACCGACATTTCCTAGCATGTGTATAGTATGTTACAGTTTTTAAAGCCTTTGCCAAGCATACCTAGGGAGCCAGGACAATAGTAGTATCCTCATTTTATAGCTCCTGAATAAGAGGTTCAGAGAAGTTAAGTGACTTGGCCAAGATGGCACAGCAATCTGACAGAGCCAGGCTGATCTCCTGTCCTCTGTTTCATCACCTTTGCCTCCTGATAAATGACCGTAAGCCCCAGTAGAGGTGGAGAAGTGTTCTATTGACACTGTACATCTTAAATGTCAAGTTTTTACAAGGCCATGGTACTTTTTTTTAATGTTTGGGCATACATGCATTTAGAAGAGATTTACTGAGTGGCTGCTGGGTATGAGTGACAGATCAGAACAGGGCATAGCGTGTCCTCCAAGAACTTGCCCCAGCAATGTGAAAGGGTGAGGAAGAAGCAACAGAGCCAAACAAGGTATCTTTCTGTGGCTGCTCCCAAAACAAGGAATTGCAACTAAACTGAAGGCTTGAGGACAGGAAGGAAGCACCTTAGTGGGTCACCTTTCATTTTATTATCCCCAGAGCCCAGAAAGTGGTAGGGGTTCAGGAATAGCTTATTCACTTGTTGGAATACACTACATCATGCTTGCAACACACAACAGGACTCAGCAAATGGTGATAAAAGTTGTTGTTGCAGTTGTAATTATTTTAGCCTCACCTCTAAGCCGTTGTGAACCTTGGCATGGCACTTAACACATGGGATCTCTTTTTCTCGTCAGTAAAATAAAGATAAAACACAGAAGTGCAATCTAGAGATATCAGATTGGATCCTGAAGCAGGGAAAAGACACCAGTGAAAAACTGGTGAAATCCCAATAGAATCTGTTATTTACTTAATAGTAATGTACCAATATTAATTTCTTATTTTAATAAATGTGGTCATGTGAGATGGTGACATTAG
This sequence comes from Propithecus coquereli, assembly GCF_000956105.1. Classification (NCBI taxonomy): domain Eukaryota; kingdom Metazoa; phylum Chordata; class Mammalia; order Primates; family Indriidae; genus Propithecus; species Propithecus coquereli. The sequence continues at coordinate 4,933,526 of NW_012141080.1, forward strand.
GGAAAAGAGAATGAAGGGTATACAGGAACTCTGTGTACCATCTTTGCAACTTTCCTGAAAAACTAAAATTATTCTAAAGTGAAAGTATTATTTAAAGGAAAAAAACTACCTCTTCATGGTAACGATATAAATTGGTAGAACCATTTGGGAGACTTGATAATGCTATCTACATAAAACTGAATGTAAGCATATCTGATGACCTAATAATTCCACTCTTAAGTATATGCCTGGTTGAAATGTGTACACATGTTAACAAAAAGACAAGTACAAGAATACGTATAGCAGCATTATTCCTGATAACTCAAAACTGTAAACCACCCAAATGTCTATCAGAGGTAGAATGGATAAATAAATTATAATACATTCACACACGAGGACACTACTAACCAATGAGAATGAATGATCTACAACTAAACCCAACAATATAGATTAATCTCACAAATGTGGTATTGAGAGAAAGAAGGCAAATACAGAAGAGTGCATCCTATATGGTCATAGTGAGTTCAATAAAAGGCAAACTATCCATATATTAGAAGTCGGGATAGAGTGGATGGAGCATGAAATGGGCTCTCATATGTTACTAATGTTCTTATTCTTGATCAAGGTACCGGCTATATTCACTTTGTGAAAATTCACTGAGTGACACATGTATGTTTTAGCCTTTTCTTTTTGTGTGTGTATAATACTCCAATACAAAGTTCATAGACACACACACATCTCATGGTTGTTGAAAGAACTAAAGAAAATAATGAATGTAAAACATACTCAATGCATTTCATTTATTCTTCTGTTCTTTCCAACCCAGTGCTACCCAGTCTTAATTCATACCTCCAAAGGTCCCACCACGTATCTGGCTCTCAGTTGTATCACTGGGAGGTTGTTCCTTCCACAGCACAGTGTTTTGTTCTTGACCAAAATGGCACCCCTGGTTCAATAGTGAGCATCATTGACAACTTCTGAAATGCTTTAAAGTCTCTGTTAGTCTGTGGAGTATGCTAAATGGTCAATTCTTCAAGGAGCTCACTATGGAGGTGGGGATTACTAATCACTCTCCACTTTTTTTTATAGTTCTTATCATTTGTAAATGCAAAAGGAGCGTGGAAAAAAAATACTCTTGCCTTCTTCCATCTGTATTTTCTTTACTAAATTATCCAGTCTTATAAATATTTGACTAACATTTGGTCAGGATAAAATCTTTCCTGTCAGCTCAGTACAAGAACACTTTTTGGCTCCTGAGACCATAACAGTCAGATAAATTAATATTGATTTGTTAGAAAATAGTTTTCACTCTGTCTAAACATCTTATTCTGGGCTCTTGAACCAAAATTATGAATTTAAAAGCAGCAAAATAGTTCTTCACAGTTTTCCCAGTGAAACTAATTATGGGCAGATTGTGAAAAATGTATTGGATGCGATTTCCAACATAGAGTTCTGCTAACCAAAATTCAGAGAAACCAGAGGCTCGGTGTCTTGATTTATTTGAGCAAGTTGCAGTTTGGTAGACTGGAGAATTTATGTAAATAGTTTTTACAATTTCCATAGGGATAACTCAATACATTAATATCTCACGAATGGCAGAAGATGAAGGGGGAACCTTTTTTTAACTGATAATTTGATTTACCTAATAGAAGGATCAGATTTTTTTTCCTTCTTACTTAAGTCTATATATTAATATTAAAGAACAGCTCACTTATCTGCAACATAAATATGCAGTGTGTAGAGTTTGACTGTATTTAAACTTGGCTTTTAATTATATCCATATGTAGGGATAAGGATGGAAAATTTTTAAAAAAGAGAAAAAGAAGAAAGTAAAACATCCGCCATTTACCCACCCCCATTTTAAACACTTGGTATATTTTTTCTTTTAAAAAATTCATTTGCTTTTTGCCTTAAGAAACTCTCAGTACATTTAACACTTTCTGTGTCCTACTCTATTTATTCAATATTATATGAGAAATAAATCCTAAATGTGATTTTGAATGGTGGCTTAGCAAAAGTACATTTCTTCTTGTTTTGGACATTTGTTTCCAATTTTAAATAACACAACATTGAACATCTCTGTACAAAATTCCTTAATGAATTGAAGATAATTTTTTAAGCTAGATGCCTAGACTTTCATCTCACATCCAAACTGTTTTAAGACCCTTGACACATATTGTCCAATTGCTTTTCAGAAAATATGGAAGATATTATAAAGAAAGACATACTATACATATATATATATATATGAGAGAGAAATATATGTAAATGAAAAGAAAAACATTTATAGAGGAAAAATATATATATATATAAGAAACTGCAGAGGCAGCTGTAATTAAGCACAAAGACAGACAGTGAAATTCTGGTTCCCACCTACAACAGCTGTAAGGTAAAGAGCTTATTCAAAGTCCTCCCCTTTTGGAAAGCATCGTTAGAGTTTTATAGGATGGTAATGCACAGCTATAAGGTCAAGGCTACTTTTTCCTTGAACAAGTTCACTAAAGCATCTATAATATGAAAGTGAATATGAAATTCTTAAAGTGTATAGAGTCTACTGGGTTGAGAAGGAGGAATTTCAGGTTTCATATTGTCAATCTCAACCTTTTCTGAAATTGGAAGTGACAGTCTGGCCCTATGTATGTGTGTGTGTGTGTATACACACACACACAGACACACAGACACACACACACACACACACACACATCCTGAGTCTAGTGCTAGGTTTGGGGAGTGAACTATTTTCTACCATAGATTAAGCTGAACTAGACCGTATGTCAAAAAAGAGTCTCAATGTCAATTTAATCCATTGTCAGAGCTGTAAAATGCTATTTCATTATACAAGCAATTCCCTTGTGGATTTCTCCTGACTTTCTGTGCAGCTCAACTCTATTTTAATCTGTTGTGGCTTCTTTCCCTCTCTCCCAACTCCCAACATTTTGGAATGATTTGGTATATTTGCTTTCAAGGTACCTGTTTGATATTTACACAAATTATGCAAGTGAGGTAGGAATGAAATGAAGGCAACAGAGTATATTTAAAGAAAGAAGAAGAAATGGCTGGAAACACCTCAACAACTTTCCAGAACACTTCAGTCATTTTCTTTGGAAGTTGAACAAGTGGCTGAAAATCCCAATTGCATTGTATGCTGTGTGTGTCAGTGTATGATGTGTGCGTCAGTATGAAAGGGTCAGATACAATGGTACATGCACAGAATCCATATAATAATGTGTTTCCCCCAAGTCTTTTAAAGATAAGGTTTTTCCACATATGACAAAAGAAAAGAAAATTTCCAAATCAAAATTCCCATTTGCCTTTCGGGGTGTTGAATTTTCTCCACATTTGTGCAATTAAGGGTTTTGCTGAGTGAGCTTAGGACTCTGTCTCTTTAAGTGTTTAACAGTAATTGGTTCATGTCCTGGTGTTCATTGAAAATCCTAGACATTTCATGTAAAATCTTCTTAATGAGGGGATGAATTTTTCATTCACATTAGAAAGCTCACTCTGACAAACAATTTCTAAATAAAACTTTGGCGACATGACATCCCGCATTGGACTTGACAGAGAGGACAGGTGCATTAGAATATAACTGTATGGCGATCCTTCAAGCTGTCAGCCATGAATATTTTATTTCTTAATGAATCATCTTTGTGAAATGAACTTTCTTGTTGTAGTGTCAGTGCCATTTACAACAAAAAGCTGGCTCCTTTTAAAAGGTGAGCTCCTTAAAGATGCTGATGCCTGCATAAAATGCTTAACCCTACCTGAGGGGTGGGGCGATTTGGGGCTCTATGTTTCCCTCCCCTCTTCTGAAAGGGACTTGAGAACTCACTTCAGCTATCGTGATTACATTGAAGAGAAAACTTTCCTCAATTCGCCGTTTGTCTTCTCAGAACTGAAATTCTAGGTATCCACCCGGAGGCAGCCACCTTGGCCCTCGGTACCTGCTGTTCTGAGGTGTCACTGCCAGTCTTCCCATCACTGTTTGGGGACCTAGTTTCTCACATTCTAAGCCCCGGGAGGTGCTGACAGCTCAGGGAGCCGTTCTCAGGATCCCAGCCCTTCTCTCTTCTAGATCTGAAAGATCACTTTTGTCTGTTTGTTTTGAGGATGAAGGGAGCCATCACTCTGCTGATGGACTTAAGTATCTCCCCACTGATGGAGCCAGAACTTACCCTTTGGTGCCACTAAGAGTCTTCTGAGATATTCCTGTGGCTGGATGTGGAATCACTCTGCCCGTCTCTAGACACAGCCTAGACAGCCAAATCGGTTCCCCCAAAATTGCTCAGGGTTAATTCTAGGCCCTTTGTCGCTGTCGGCGCGGTTGTGAGAGGGTACCAATTTTCCTTTTTTCTTTTTTTTTTTTCTTTTTAATTCACAGTTTCAACTATGTTCTCAAGACTGCCTAGCGATCCTTCTGTTTACTCGGTCTGGTTTCTCTTCTCTTCCTCAGTGTGGCGATCTCAAGCTTCTCCATCTCCTGCAAGCCCCAGAATTAGGCACCTCCCCTGACAGCTTCGCCTCTTAATTCACTGAGATCAAAGACACCTTCCCTGGTCAGTCCTCCACGCCGCCTCCACCTCCACGTCCCCCTAGACACTGACCACTTGCCCCATCCCAACAGACTTCTTCCCTTTTACGAGGAGAGGTCCCTCTTCGAATTCAGCTCTGGGGACAGTGTTGCCACCCGCACTGTGGATTCTACTCTCTGCCCCACACTTCAGGAATATGCTTTAATCAATAAGATGATAGAGATATGCGCCAGGGATTGACATATTACAGCCATCGTCTGTTTTCTTGAGTAAAATTGTATTGAAACACCGCCCCACTCATTTATTTATGTGTGGTACATAGCTGCTTGCACGCTGTAGTACTTTCTGTTCGGCCCTTTACAGAAAACATTTGCTGACCCCTGATTTATACCACGGATCAGAAGCCTGAACCCTGCAAACCAGGTCCCCCATCTAAAGGTCTGCAATGAAACCCAAGTGGAATCGGTGTGTCTCAGAGTAGTAATTCTTGCCCTTGGCAGTTTATGCTACACTGTTGCAGCTTCAGATGTATTTTCGTGTGATATAACAACCATGAGAACTGGCCCGCATCCACGTGGCTCCACGCAGGAGAAAACCGGGCCAAGTCTGAAAGTACTAAGCAGGCCCAGAGGAAATGGAATAAGCTAGAAATTTGTTGTTTCCTTTTCATTAGGTTTAAGTGAGAATTATATTTGTGAGCAAACCCTCAGTGTGGGCAGGTGACAATTTCAGCAGGTATTTTTTTCCCTTTCTTTTAACTTGTGCAAATGTAGGTCCCTGCTTTGTTTTGTTTCACATTTATTGCAATAGCTGCCACCCAAGGTTTAAAGATAATGTTGTCCTCACCTTCAGAGCAAGAGTTTCATTTGCGATCTCTGGAGAAAGTCTATACCATATGATGAATTTTCTATTACCTTCCACTGTTGATAAGTCACCCAAATTATTTGGATTAAATTAGATATACACCATCTATGCCTCTTCTTTCAGAAAACGAATCTCTGTCTCTTTTTTCTCTGTCTCTCCTAAATATTAGGAATTTTCTGAAATCTAAAACCAAGTGGCACAAAAACATTGTATTCATTACATAATTACTCCTAGGGAGAGGTACACACACACAGACACACACACACACACAAACACACTCATATTTTTTTCCCTGAGCAAATCAATGTCATCACAGTGTTGAAGCAAGTGTACACATAGATACATACATTTAAAAGAGACAAATTTGCTATTGAAATGCAATTGCTTAAAAGTGAAAGTTCTAAAAATAAATAAAAACAAATGAAAACAAATAAGTAAAAGCCCCGTTTTCATATTCTCCTTTGACCTCTTGTTTCTCCAGCATTCTTAACCCTCATTTTCTTAATGGGCATCCCTGCCTTCCTCTCTGCATCTTCTGGAGCTCTTGCCTGAACGGGGCAGGCCTCCCGGCTTCCCTGAAATGGTGCTGATGTCTTCACTTCCTGCCCCCTCGGCAACCTTGAAGTTGCTTTCTTTTTGCCAGAGGAGCAAAGTAAGAGAGAGAGAAGAGTGATGGTGTCTAGATGTGGTCTGTTCTCTCAGCCAGTCCTTCCCACATCCATTCTTTGCTCAAACCAGCATCCTGAGCATGTCTTAGCTAAGCACCGTCTGTACAATTATTTGCTGACTCCTTTCTCATTCATTTTGTTTTTTGTTTGGTTTTTTTTTCTATGTAAATAACAACCTTAGCCTTGTTTAATAGTGTACAAGAAATCATGGGTTTTGAGCTGTTTTGTCACGATGCTGTAAAATGCATCCATAGCTATTAATCATCAAGACTTTAGGTATATCCCTCTACCACCTAATGCTGAATCTCCTCCCACGAGGGGAAGGAACCCTTCTTTGGTCCACACTGTTTGAGGCTAAGAGGAAGCATACAGTAGGCCTTGTGCTTCCAAATTTTCAGTAAATCTCAGGTGGTCTTTCCCAAATCCCTCCAAATGATCGCTAGTCGTTTTCACAGGGAATAAAAAATTATCCCAGGAGGATGAATAAAGTGAATTTTAGACAGTTTTGTTTAAAAACGAAATTGTTTAAATCTTCCTTTATTTCTTTTCCTTTTTCTGCCTTCCCCTGCTCCATGTATCCTGTTTTCCACCCCTGTTATCTCAGCCCCATCTGATATTTGAATAACAATGTGCAATTTTAGATTTAGGATCTATTATCTATAAATCTCAGCATAAAGCCTTCACCTCCTGGCTTGCTTTCCTAAGTTCATGTCTCCCTCCTCCTTTTCCCTGTCTCCGCAAGGACTCTAAAAGATTGCACTTCATTAAATTATTTTTATAATGAGTTCCTGTTACCAGGGAATACAGAGTTAAAAAGGTGATCTCACTAAAAGTAATTAGCATAAGACCTGCCGGACCCACAGAAGTGACTGGATCGTAATCAATAGCAATATGATTACACCCATGCAGCAATTATAAATTATTTAAAACACTACCCCTAGGTTACTGACTAGTTGCCTTTAAATTAAATTCTCTGTCAATAATTGATGCAAAGAATTAATGTGAGAACACCTTCAGTTACTGAAACTTTTTTAAGGTGGCATAAAATATTGAACTGTTGCCCGTCATTAGCAGCTAGGCTGTCTGTTTGCCGTAACATCCTTCTTTTCCAAATTGGTCAAGAAAGACTCTCAGATCTTAAAAGATGACAAATGATTGCGAATCCACTGCTGGATAATCTTCTAAAGACACTGAAATGCTCCAATAGAAATTTCATATGTGAAGGTAAAGAAAATAAATCAACCTCTAAATAATAACTGATGATTATATTTCTTCATCAATTCCAACAAATGAAATAAGCAAGCAGGCTTGGATTTCCTGACTATGTTTCAGTTCTTTGATATGGCCAGAATAAGTGAGAGGAGGTCTTAACCAGCGAAAGAAATCATAATCTGTGATATTTAAGCATTCAGCAATAATAAAAAAAATAATCCAGGTCTATAATAATATAAAAAGAATGCCTTTGATAAAATGGGTTATTTTCCTTGCTTAATTAATGTCTTCTGTTTCTGTCTAAACATTGTCACTTGCGTAACAGTGTTGCCTCTTCCATCCTAATTCTCTACTAGCAATGAGGACAGTGGAAGCTAGGCAGTCATGCAGGAAATTCAAAGATTAGAAAGAAAGAAAGAAGTCACCCATTAGAGCCCCTGGCCCCTCTCTGACTTCAGGAGGCGAGAGTGATGTAAGAGCTGAACCAAGGGCTGAGATAAGATGCCTTCCTCAGCCTGTGCACTGTGGGGGACACTGGGGGACCAGGATGCCTGAGAAAATGCCTTCAGAAAGTTTATAATCTATTAATAATAAAGGAAAGGATCCCTGAGTGTCGGTGCGAGAGATGCTCCAGCCTGTAGGGAGTGGCAGCATCCTTCTTTCTCAAAGTCCTTCCTCTACATTTTATCCAAAGCAGTTCCACTTCTATTAATATCTGTTTTGTATATTCAGACTGTGCATATTGGAAACACAAGTTCACCTGCCAGAGACAAAACAAAACAATGTGGCCAGCATTAGGCTGGGTGAGGGTCCAGTGTCTTCTGGATAGGTGACTCTGGGTAGATGATTCTGATACTGGGGGGAACGGTGTCCTGCTGGTAACATCCCACAACTCCCTTCCCTCTGTTTTAGACTTGCGTCAGCTAAAATTTGAACCAATCTGCAATTAGACCAAGGGCTGCAGAAACAGTTTCCACTTAAATGAGTGTAGTCTTGTGTTAGAGCATGTTGGCTTCGTTTATTTTGGTGACTTCTAAGCCACGTCCTAGGCTTGGTTACAGCGTGGGGTGAGATGTCCTCTCAGCCCTCAAGCACCCACGGGCAGCCTAACAGCAATGCCCTCGGCCTCTCCCCTCGAGAGTGGTAGGAGGAAGCTCAGCGTCTCTGGTAGCCAGAGCAGGGGCCCTCAAAGCAGACCTGAGGTCAGTGGAGACCCGGAATCGGGAGTCCCCCTCTCCACTTTGGTGAGGAAGCAGCAGTCACGCAGACACACAAGAAAGGCTCTCCAGGCTGACAGGGCGCCTCACACACACACACACAGCTGTGACACGGAACGACCTGCTCTAAGACTGTAACTGGCAATAAAAGATAGAGGCCCGTCCTGACCGTCCTATGCCTGAAACGAGGGGTGAATGCTTTCTTTTGTGTCTGGCAAGATCCCAGTGGGTGCCATACTGAGCAGAGGCAGGACTTGGGAAATGCCAGTCCCCTTTCTGTCCCCTCATGTGTCTAGTTTGACTGTGAGGCTGTCACCCCCGGCTCCCCACATTCACTATATTTTCTTTATTTTTACATAGTCTGGGTTGACTTCTCTTTTCTTTTATTTTCTGTTGCTACTTAGGAAAGCATCTCCAGGCTAAAGCAGATGCCAGAAATAGGGAAGGACAGGGTCACTGCGAGAGATGCTTCCTCCTCCACCCACTGCTCTCTCAGACGCTGCCCGTCCACTCCCTCCCACGTGGCTGCCATTTTGATTTTTGCTTACAGCCAATATTTTGCATATTCTGTTTTCTTCCTTTCCTGGGAGAGTCTTTGGTCTGGGGATCCCTGCTCTTCTCCAGGGGCCTTTCTAGCAGTGAAACTCATGAGCTTCCCCCTTGTTCCAGAAAATGCCTGCCCTATATTCCTCTTCAATGTGTCTTTCTCTGCCCTCCTCACCTTCCCCCTTCACCCCTGTGGTTCACACAGGTGAGAGGAAACTAAACTCAAAGAGTGTCTTCTGTTTTCCAGCAAGCTAGAGCAAAAGATTTTCTAGACGAGTCTTTCAAGTTGAGGTACAATATTTTCCTGGACAAATTTGTCACCAGCTGAGCAGATGTCTTGTTTGAGATGTACCTGAGTACCAGGTACCCTCGAGTACCACAGAATCATATCTTTTACTGTGACAATTTTAATGTTTATTTTTATTTTCACAATTAGCCTCTACCTTTTAATTTTAAAAGTTCAACACACACACACACACACACACACACACACACACACACACACGCACCCCTAATCGTTGTGTTGTTGTGTTAATGGGAATACTTTGGATTCAAGCCTTATTCCCTTGATCACTCCAACTCAGCAAAGGATATCACTCAAACGTACAATTGAACTTCAAAGTTACTGATTTTCAGCCGTGCTTGAGCATGTAGGCGATAAAGTCCTAGACTATTTTTTGTCTAAATTCTTATTTTAGTCAACATTTCTATGAGTTGGAATCACATGGGTTTTGAGATTAGCTTTCTGCTCTACCTAAGGCATTGCCCCAGCTGCAATCCAGCACGATTCTAATTTTTAATTCGAGGTGATTGTCTTCTTTTTTCTTTTATGAAACAAATTGATTAATGTGTCCAGGGAGCAGTGTGATACTCACACCTGCCCAGCCCAGTCGTGTGTGTCTCGAGGCAGAGTGAGGCTGTGGGAAGAATAACATGGAAGGCCGCGCTAAACAAGACTGAGAAAGAAGACAGGACCCAAATCACACCTTGAAAGATGTTCACAAGCCCACGAGGTTGACCTTAAGACTCCAAGTCAGGCTTCAGTTTTCCACAATGCAGCTATTATGAGAAAAACAGTGACTAACCGAGCACAGCGCGTAACTCACTTCTCAGAATTTTCAATCAGAAATTATCTGATGACTGGACCAATTCTGATTACTTTTGTTCCTGCACATCCACCCAGGCACCTCAGCAACAAGGTATGCGGAACCAGAGATTCCCATCATGCCGTCTGGTGCCTGTTTACGAGAACTCTATGTATGTCTTATCTCGGTAGTATGATTAGGAAAATAAATTCAATGGTTTGCCTTAAATGTTTCCATGGTGAGGGTAGTTATTAGACATGTGCTAAAGTGTAATATCCGCTTTTTCAAACCACAGTTCAAAGTTGATAGCATCATAGGCTCGAAATAACTTTTGAAAAACTGGGCTTACCCAATTAAGAGAAATAAAATCCGCCTGTTCATCAGCGGGTTTGCCTTATTTTTCTGTGGGTTTCCTTTCTTTTCTCAATTAAGTATTATTTAGAAAAGGACCCAAGTTTCGATGCATGCAACATCTTCCTTTCTGATTCCTGGTACCCCGGAAATGCTGTCATTTGCCGAAGAGGATTTGTGTGTTATTGTCTCAGATGAGGCAGAGCCTTGTGCTATCCACCGTCTGTTCTGTCACACGGTGGTGGTGACAGTGGCCTAGCTTTTGTCTTGTGGTTTCTTGTGTTTTTCTAGTCCACCATCTGTCAACCCTGTATTTGTTGTCAAATTTGCACTGTACGCAGGCAAAGGTCTGTTCACCTTTAGAATTTAATAGAGGTGTTTGGAAACTATTCCACTGAAACCCTGACCGATTTGGCAATGCAAACCCTAAACAAGAAATAATTATTAGTATGTTTCACTTGTACTACTATTATGTTACCCATTGATCTTTAAAAGGTACATTGATCAGATAGATTGAAGAACATGAGACTTAAATGCAGGACGGTTCTTGTAAGTTCAGAGATTCTAACAAAAATAAGTTTTCTTAAGAATGATGTCAATGGACCAATACTACCTGGTTATATAAAGTTGAGTCCTCTTGCACTAGGAAGTTGATACAGCTCAGAAAACGTTGTTCTTTCTTTCCCATTACTCCTGCGTTCTCTTTAGGGAAACAGTAGTATCGTGAATTTGGTCCTGACACTAACTTAACATCCCATGAAGTAGATACTTGATTCAACTCTTCCTTTGAGAAAAGAACTATTCTCAAACTTTGTATAAATTTCTTTTTCACAGATGAGTAATCACCAAAGATATTTCTGAAAGGGCTCTGGGAACACGTAGGCAATTGCTCTTTATAAAAAAGATAGAAACATTGGGTTTTATAAGAGAAGGAAACAGAAATACTACTGGAGAAAAAAACAAAAAAATGTGTTAAATTATGTTTTAGAAATAATTATTTCCAGAATACACTTACTCATTAAAAAAAAAAAAAAAAAAGCTCCAAATACTTTTCAATTGTTTTCATAGATCCACTTAGTCCTTATCAGGAACAAGTTTGGAAAAAGGTTTAATGAGTGACTGGCTTGGAAAGCCACACTCTGTTAACAAAGCTACCAAAAATGGGCTGGGGCTGTGGATGGTAATAACAAGACCTGGAGCCTTAATTGTTTGCTCTCCATCCCTTATCACGTCTTCGAAGCTACACCACAGTCTCACAAGCCTTACTTCCCCTGCTTCTTCAGGTCAAAAAACTGCTGAGGCTGATAACTAACTTGCACAAGGTCACATAGCTAATGAGAAGCAAAACCATGATAATGACCTGGGACGTTTGACACCAAAGCCCATTCTCTTACTGTGAAGCGTGATGTACTCAGGCAGTAATTAATAAACAATTTCATAAGTCATCTTAAAATTAAACATTGAAGTATTATTGGAGATTGGATGATAATTCTATAAAATAAGATCAGTTTTACTAATATAAAATTATACCTGTGAAATAACTCTCTTCACAAATGTGTGTGTATGTGTTTATGTGAGAGACAGAGAATTTATACACACACACATAAATTATTGAAGTATAATTTACATACCATCAAATTAACATATTTTAAGGAGACGACAAACTTACACATGTACGCACTCGTGTCACCACCACCTCAGTTATGATCTGGAACATTTCCATCCCCTAAGTTCCTCATTCTCCTTCCCAATAAATCCTTCTACTTCCAGAAGCAAACATTGTTCTTATTTCTTTCACCCTCACTCAGTTTCACCCATTCTAGAACTTCATTTATGGAAATCATACCTACTCTTTTTTGTGTCTGGCATCTTTTGTTTAATAATGAACACGTTTTTAAGATTCAGCCATGTTGATGTGTGTATCAGGGTTTCTCTCGTTTTCAATACTGAATAACATCCTATTTTAGAAATATATTAATACCACAATTTGTTTCCATTCACCTGTTGATGAGCATTGGGTTGATTATATGTTTTGGCTATTATGAATCAAGCCACCATGAATATTCTTGTAGAAATTTTTTGGTGTACTTCTATTTTTATTTCTTTTTGATAAATACCTAGGTGTGGCATTGTTGGGTCTAAGGGTATATGTGTTTAAGTTTTTAGGGTGCTGCCAAACAGCTGTGTGAAGTGGTTATGCCATTTTAACCTCCCCCTAGCAGCGTGTGAGAGTTCACATTGCTTTACATCCTCACCAATACTTGGTATTTTCAGTCTTTTTAATTATAGCCATTTCAGTGGGTGTGAAATACTATCTCTTGCTATTTATTTTGCATTTTCCTGATGACTAATGCATCTTTTTATGAACTCATTGGCCACTCATAGATTTTCTTTCTGTCAAGTTCTC
>NW_012141080.1:4948973-4953471 GCF_000956105.1 Propithecus coquereli
TATTAGTATTGCTTTCAATAATAGTCATAGTGATCATGCTATTAATAACATAATAGCCTCTATTCTTTGAGGGATATTAAATAAAATTATATTTTTAATCAGGAGCATTTGTTTAAAAAACAACAGTCTCTACTGCGGGAGACTGGTAGCATACAGATTCACTGTGTTTTCTTTAGCAGTCTCTTCCCAAGAAGACCACTAATTAATCTCTCGGAAGGGTATCATCGTTTTCATGAGCATTCCTAGTTTGAAGTTTTGAAGAACATGTTCTGCAAAATGGACCACTGTTCTCTTTTCTGACCCAGCTTGTTTGCTCACGACGAGAAAGAAGTTCCTTTTCTCCCTCAAAGCTACCTTTCTCCTTCGAGCATGGGATTCCAAGCCCACCTTCCTAAGAGCACAGTGCAGAGCTCGGGAAGGACACAAAGGGATGCAGAGATAGACTTTGAAGGAAAGAGGCTGGCAAGAATCCAAAGGTTTGTGGGAGGGTGAAAGATCAGAGGGCAGGTGTTTACAAGGGCAAGACTATTTCACGAAAGCTTTAGAATATCCAGCATATCATAGAATATCTTTAGAGAACTATTTTGGATTGAATTTTGGTTTGAATTCTTTCTTCTTGTTTCTCCCGCCCTTCTATTTTTTCTTCCACTCCTCCTCTTCCTCTTCCTCTTCATAACTAGCTGGTAGTCAGCGTTCTAAATGCAGGTGTGCAATCTAATTCTTTTGCTGCCCGGTACAGAGAAGGAATGACATGAATTCTCACAGGCACCACCTACAAATCTGAGTGCACATCAAGCAAGCAGAGTCCCTCTGAGCCTCACTTTGGGGATGAAAAATTCTATTCCCACTCCATTATGTGGGGGAGCAAATAAGATAGTGACCCACACTAATTTTTGGAGAGACAACAGTCCAGGGAGGGTGTGAACCTCTTGCTGTAGAGCTAAATGTTTGCTGTGGATTTAAGAGCTGGCAGTTGGTTTTTCTACATCAAAATGTGCAGGAAGCAGAAGACACACCCCCACACCCCCCTTCTGTAGAACCAGACAGTCTGCAGCAGACCCAGTGGTGTTTGAAGCAGTCTGATATACTGTACCGCGTCCACAACTTAGCCTGGTTACTTTGCAACAAAACCCCAGCAGATGCCTTTGTATCTTTTTCAGAAATGCTTCTCTGCTGCATAATTGATATTACAGGGAGGAAAAGTGTTCTGAGTAATATTATTCCCCGAGTAAAGAGTCACCGCTGATTAATTACCTCAAGGACAAGGGGATGGTGACTTTTTCTCTTCATGTCGGCAGCCCCTTGGATCCTGCAGCTCCACGCAGGGCGGGGCGGAGAGGAAAGGCTAAGAGGTGGATGAAAGGCTGGGGTTAAGGCATTTCAAAATGTCAGGCAGCTTGTTAGACTGAGACACTCTGGGCCTTCCCCATGACTGCTGCTGCGGAGACCTAGGCCAAAGCTGCGCCCGAGCAGAAAATCTGACATCGGCTTCCCAATTTTCTCATCTGCTCTCTCGGGCTGCGACCCTCCTGCTATGACTAAACCATCAGGCCAGGCTCCACAGGGATGGAAAGGCCAAGGTAGCCCAATATTTCCTGCTTGGTGAAAAAAGCCAGCTCTTTTCTTAGTGGAAATCACTTGCCCACCCGCCGTGTTCTTAGAAGAAGCAAATCTGCTGTTTCCCCTCCCCTGCCCACAGGCTCAGCCTTATTGTCACTGTCGTTTTTCCCCCTCCGTCTGATTTTAGCTTCCCCCCTGAAGTATAAGGGGAAAGCGAGCAGGGAATGGACCATTTCTCCCAGTGTCTTGTAAAGCGACAGCGGAGTCCCAGCTGAGTTAGGGATCCACATTCCCGGATCTGTCCTTTGGGACCCACCAGGAGACTTGGCTCCAGGCATGTGGCTTCTTCAGGCTGCGCTCCGTCATCCTTCAAGTGAAGGAGCCCGAATAGCTGCCCTGTGGGTTCCTTTCTAGCTCAGTCATGCTGGGAGCCCAGTGCGTTTGTAACATAATTTATAGAGGCTGACAATCATTCGTTCAACAAACACTCAGTGACAGCCTAGTGTGTGCCAGGAGGGGTGAGTAAGAGTGACAAGCCAGAGCATAGGCTTGTCACTAGGCTTGTGAGCAATGGAGAGAAGATCTACACACCGTGTGGGTGTGACACAAAACAGAGTCCAGCGCGGGCGCCAACCAAGATGGCAGCAGAGTGCTGAGACAGATACAGCCTAACCAGATCCCAAACCTTCATGCAGCGACACAAGGAAAGAAGATTTTATGTGGGAATTTCGAAGCTGCAGCATTAACCTTACAGAAATGAGGGGTGGCAGAAAGATAAGATAGTGACCATACTAATGTTTTTATATTGAAGATTTTTGGGTTTTATATTAGATACTTTATTTCAGACACATTAAGTTTATAAAATATAAGCCTATAGGAAAAGACTTGTCAGTTTTAGATCAGTTGCTTTTCTGAGGCTTAACACACCACCTGGCAGGTGGTTATTAGCCAATCATTGCTTAAGAAACCAGTGTCTCTAACTATTATTATTGATTTAACCAACATACCACCTATAATACATTTTATGCCATTACTCATTCCAGTGCAGCCCACGTATGGAAGCTGGTACGGTGAGAAGAACAGAACCCCTAGAGTTAAACCTGGTTCATTCCCTGCCCACCCTTTGTTATTCACTCTTCAGAGTTTATTTTCTTCAACTGCAAAATGAGCCTGATAGTAACAAGGATGCTGAGGATTTAGGATAATGATAAGTACCGAATAGTAAAAATTATAAACGTGATAGCATCTACCGTGTCACGTTGTGGGTTCCTACGTTGTGCCAGGCATCAGAGAATCTTCCATCTCGTTCTCAGAACTCCATGGGATGGGCACTGTCGCTGGTCCCGATTTACATAGGAGTTTGAAGGTACAGAGTAGATAAGTTGTTTTTTTCCAAACCACGTAGCCAATGAATGGAGATTTCCTGTGCCTGGTAAATGGTGAAAGCCCCATAAATTACAATCATAGATCATCAACACCTTTGTCCCATTATTAACATTTCTGAAAATTAGGAACCAGCACGGATAAAAGGGAATAGGGCAAAACACCTTTCTGAAGGAAATTGTGGATCTGCCGCAGTAGCTAGACCAGCAACAGATGCAAAGTCAAATTGTTGTTAAGATTTTTCTTTAAAGCAGAAGTTGCCAATTATGGGTGCTTGTGATGTCATCACTTAGGCGATCTTGTAAATGTCTTTTCTGGGTGGGACAGTCACTAGAAAGGTAAAACACTCCCTTCCCCAGGCCAGCCTGCGTCCCAGGTGTTCCTGCTATGATTACAGTGACCGTATAATTTACCATCCACACTGGGACCTTTCGGAGGAAGGGAGGAGCAGGTAATTACTCAGGGACAATTGACATAGATCAGGACATCTGGTCACCCTAGCCATGATCCATCACATTTACTACTTTCTAAAATTCTGGGGCCTTTGCATTTTGCCTTTTTATCAACCTTTGGTTCCATGCCACTGAATCCTTCTCAATTAAGTGGAGGGAAGAAAATAATCATTTTTTTCTCCTTTAAAAACATCACTTTTCTTTTCCTTTTTGATATCATATCCCTTTCCCATTTGGTGCTCCTGTTGGTTCCTACGTTATGTCTTCCCATCCTTCCTCTACCTCCCAACAGAGCACCTACCTCGTCCTAAAGTGTCATTATAACGACATAAAATATGTTTTCATTTTTTCCAGTTCATGCTTTCAACTGGAAATGGGAATCTCTGAGACTTACATTTTTGGGGTCTGTTTAAAAATATGGTGCAAGGTGGCCTTCAATGACCCTGGTTTACGACTGATCCGATATGAGGGCTTGTACCCCTGTGCACCAAGCTGCCACCCTGGGCACGGGGTTTGGTGTAGGGAGGAGGAGGAGGAGGAGGAGAAAACTGCCTGCTAATTTCAGTTGTGTGTTGGGCCTGCACATATTTGCTTCTGACTTGAAGCAAATCTAAGGAAAATTCTGCTCCAAAAAAAGAAACAACTGTTGACGGCCCCCGGGAAGGAATCCTTCCATTAGTAAAAGGATGGACCATGAGCTTTCTTTAAGATGTGAGCCATCTGAATGCAAGCAGAACACTATCCTATTTATAAAATTCACTTTAAAAAGAATTTCTTAGAAAGATGGGCCAAGGGGGCTCTCAATTTCAAATGTTAGTTGCATCAAAAGCATTTCGACTCCAATTGTCAGAAGTTGGCCCAAGTGCTTAGTGCTGGAGTCCTCAGCTATCCCTATTCCTCCTCCATATGTTAATTAATTAAAGGACCAAAAGGCCAGAAAGGAGAAATAGCTTCACGCTTGACACTTAGTAGAGATTCAATAAATGTCTGTGGGACGGGTAGAAGGATGGATGAGTGAATGAATGAATGAATGAATGAATAACATAGGCTGCAGTATTTCTGTCTTCTTGGTTAGAGACCTTGGGTAAGTAAACTCAGGAGTC
>NW_012141080.1:4953521-4955324 GCF_000956105.1 Propithecus coquereli
TTTATTCAGTATTTCTGCACTATATATGATGCTAATTGTAGATTTTCTGTACGTGTTCTTTATCACATTGAGGAGTTGCATTCATTTCTATTTTGCTGAGAGTTCTATAATAAATAGTTATTTGCATATATGTTTTATATTATTATCTGCATATTAGAGGGAGTTTAGCTCATTGGTTAAAAGGGTTTGTGCTGGAAACCTGACTCCAGATCTTTGGGCTACTTGGAAATCTGGCCTGAGGCAAGTAGTTTATGTCCTTTGTGTGCCAGTTTCTCATCTGCAAACTGGAAAATGTATACAAAGACCTTACCATGGTGACTGACATACAGCAAGCTCTCCATAAATGTTAGCTATTATTTTAATATAACAGCATATATGGGAACGACAGGGTTTATATTTCCAGCATCCTGAAAAACACTGATCCTGAACTCTGAGAATATTAGCCATATCAGCCACTGTCAATTTCAAAGACAAGGGATGACCACTCGTTTATGGGTTGATCTTGTGAAATACCCCAAACGGCTCTACGTTTTCATATTCCACTTTTCTAGTTTTAAAAGTTTAAGCAGAATCCACGCGATCCCTGAAGAATGAATGTGCAAACCAGCATTAAGATGAAAATCTTTTATATTTGTTTTGTAGCTTGGAAAACCAGCGCATGGTCTGTTTTGTTCCACTGGCTCCTAAGGTTCAGGTATTAACATAAATACAGCCCATTAACACTTGTTCCTCTCTGTCAGGACATAAATTAAGTCTGCAGGTGTTCCATGAAGCTGTACCCTTGGTACTAATTAAGCCTTGATAATTAGGTTTGTTAAATTCAGGACTTTAAGCTTATATTCCCTCTTTGGGTTACCAAAACGGAGATTTGCAATATCCAAGCCCTTCCCCCCACTGATTTTTTTTTTCCCCTGCAGAGAGCTTTGCTGCTCCTTTTCCATTTTATTCTTTTATTACCATTTTTTTTTAAAATGAAGAAGGAGTCAGTAACAAACCCTTCATCATTTTGCCAGTGGAGGGTATAAACCTTCACGCAGACCTGCACGTTTGTTTACGGTGAGATTAAAGTCTCATCTTCTCCCGTTTTGTGTCAGCTCAGACACTGGCATGGAAAGTTTCCAGCCTGGTTTCTCCATATCCTGAACATAACCCAAATCCGTACCTTAAACCCCAATGAACTGTCACTCAAGAATGTACATTCATATCGTTAAAAATTATGCACATCCTCTGCTGGGCACTCAAGTAATTCGTATTTATTTTCCCCCTTAAAAATGAGACATTTTCTTAGGAAAGTGACACGTGAAAATGAAGATCCTTCCTCATCCCATAGACATTTTCCAAACAGAGGTTCCAGTTTGTAGCCTTCTGGTTATTTCTTATCAATACACAAACAGCAAAATCATCTGCAAAATAGCAAAGAGATTTTTTTTCTTCCAGTTTATTTTCCTTTTTGGTTGCTTTCTAAATCTATTACTCATCAGATCATATGTTTGGCAAATGCCATTTTTCATTTTGAATAAATGGAATCATAAAGACAATTCTATTAGTATTGCTTTCAATAATAGTCATAGTGATCATGCTATTAATAACATAATAGCCTCTATTCTTTGAGGGATATTAAATAAAATTATATTTTTAATCAGGAGCATTTGTTTAAAAAACAACAGTCTCTACTGCGGGAGACTGGTAGCATACAGATTCACTGTGTTTTCTTTAGCAGTCTCTTCCCAAGAAGACCACTAATTAATCTCTCGGAAGGGTATCATCGTTTTCATGAGCATTCCTAGTTTGAAGTTTTGAAGA
>NW_012141080.1:4958874-4963178 GCF_000956105.1 Propithecus coquereli
AGGTAAAACACTCCCTTCCCCAGGCCAGCCTGCGTCCCAGGTGTTCCTGCTATGATTACAGTGACCGTATAATTTACCATCCACACTGGGACCTTACGGAGGAAGGGAGGGGCAGGTAATTACTCTGGGACAATTGACATAGATCAGGACATCTGGTCACCCTAGCCATGATCCATCACATTTACTACTTTCTAAAATTCTGGGGCCTTTGCATTTTGCCTTTTTATCAACCTTTGGTTCCATGCCACTGAATCCTTCTCAATTAAGTGGAGGGAAGAAAATAATCATTTTTTTCTCCTTTAAAAACATCACTTTTCTTTTCCTTTTTGATATCATATCCCTTTCCCATTTGGTGCTCCTGTTGGTTCCTACGTTATGTCTTCCCATCCTTCCTCTACCTCCCAACAGAGCACCTACCTCGTCCTAAAGTGTCATTATAACGACATAAAATATGTTTTCATTTTTTCCAGTTCATGCTTTCAACTGGAAATGGGAATCTCTGAGACTTACATTTTTGGGGTCTGTTTAAAAATATGGTGCAAGGTGGCCTTCAATGACCCTGGTTTACGACTGATCCGATATGAGGGCTTGTACCCCTGTGCACCAAGCTGCCACCCTGGGCACGGGGTTTGGTGTAGGGAGGAGGAGGAGGAGGAGGAGAAAACTGCCTGCTAATTTCAGTTGTGTGTTGGGCCTGCACATATTTGCTTCTGACTTGAAGCAAATCTAAGGAAAATTCTGCTCCAAAAAAAGAAACAACTGTTGACGGCCCCCGGGAAGGAATCCTTCCATTAGTAAAAGGATGGACCATGAGCTTTCTTTAAGATGTGAGCCATCTGAATGCAAGCAGAACACTATCCTATTTATAAAATTCACTTTAAAAAGAATTTCTTAGAAAGATGGGCCAAGGGGGCTCTCGATTTCAAATGTTAGTTGCATCAAAAGCATTTCGACTCCAATTGTCAGAAGTTGGCCCAAGTGCTTAGTGCTGGAGTCCTCAGCTATCCGTATTCCTCCTCCATATGTTAATTAATTAAAGGACCAAAAGGCCAGAAAGGAGAAATAGCTTCACGCTTGACACTTAGTAGAGATTCAATAAATGTCTGTGGGACGGGTGGAAGGATGGATGAGTGAATGAATGAATGAATGAATGAATAACATAGGCTGCAGTATTTCTGTCTTCTTGGTTAGAGACCTTGGGTAAGTAAACTCAGGAGTCTCAGGGGAATCCCGTGTAAGTGCTCTAACCCCCAAATTCCTCAGCACAGTTTCAGCCCTCTAGGGACAGCTGGAATAGCTGCAGCCACGGAGAGGTGTGTTATCTCCTGGGGCCCTTTTGTAACAGTGCTGTTTTGTGTCCACAGGGAAGGAGGAGGTGGCACAGCCCAATTTAGCTGGGAGGAAAGCCTCCTGGCCTGGAATCAGATGACTTTGTTACTGGGCCAAGCAAGCCCAGCAGGAAGGGCTCTTTGATATGGAAATGTAGCCTGATAAGGATTTCCTCTCATTACTACTCTGCCACCCCTGCCCTCCCCCAGCTGGAATTCTTTCCCCAGGAGCCCTGGAATCAGCAGCGAGCTTCTGTCTTGGTCCACATCCCTTTATTCATCCTCTGCAAAATGGGGTGCTATTGCGATGTGGTCCATGGCTTCTGAAATAGTTACGCGCTCACTCACCAGGGGAGAGGGAAACCGGTCCCAGGTTGCTTCCAGGAAGACAGAGGTTCCCTTTGGATCAAAGTTTGAAGTTTGTCACAGTGTGGGGAGGGCCTTATTCCCAGTCAACTGTACGAGCTCACCTACTTTAAACTCCGAGACTTCCTTTTACTCTTATTTTTAATTATGTGACAAGATCTCTTGACCATTTATCACCTGGAATGTTTTATTCATTTGCTCAAAACCAGCACTAAGTGCAACCAGGAACATGTCAACCTTCCAGACTCCATGTGCTGTCATTCTTGTGTGTGCGTGTGTATATGTGTGTGTGTGTGTGTAACAAGTACACAAATAAGGTGTTGGCAGGTGCCGTTAAGTGCTGTTTAGCAAAGACGATTTGGCAGGTTAAAAGAGGGAGGGAGTACTACTTCAGACGGAGCCAGGAGGACTTCTCTCAGGAGACGCCATTTAAACAGAGCCAGGATGAAATGGAGCCAGTCCGGGGGAGACGGGAGAACACCCCCCCCAACCCAGCCCCGCAAAACAGAGGGAGCAGCAAGGGCCAAAGCACATGGCAGGACAAGGGTTGATGTATTCACCAACTATGAGGGCCATGGCCCCTGACCACAGTGAGCAGCTGAGAGGAGAGGAGGCCGGATCAGCTCATGCACCACTTTGCAGGCCTTGGGAAGGAACTGGGCCTTTATTTCATTTGTCCCGTTACTTGGATCAAGCCCTGGCATACTACCCATGTGGATGTTTGTACTACCCAAACTGCAGGGCAACTAGGCTTTGTAATCTATGATTCCTCGAAGTCTTAAACCAGGCTGCTAGGGCCAAATGTGTGTCAGCTTCACTATTTAAGAGCCACTATTCTGTGGCCCCTTGTGCCACGTAGCTATTTTGGCCAGCACTGAGAGACGGGCACATGTACATGCTGAGATATCAAGGTGGAAAAAAATTTAAAACCCAGATCCCCTTTGGTAAGAGTGGCCTTCGAGCCTCGTGTGCTCTCTGTTCAGCTGTTAAGATTGTTATTAAACTTTATGGACCATAAACCCCACAGAAACAAGGACAGTGAACAACCATGCTATTACACGAGTGTCAAAACACGAGCCATATTTCACAGCCTGAAAAGTGCGCACAGTTGGCCTCCGCAGGTCCCTTGTGCCTTCGGATGGCTTTAACCCTCAGCTTCTCTTTTGCCTGTGAGTGAAACCCGCCATTTGGTACAAAGGTTTCTGGAAGTGATGTTCTTCTTAGATGAAAGTTCCCTTTCAGAACTCTAGGCACACAGTCCATCTCCTGACCTCTGTGTTCATTCCGCCAATATATTTCTTCCCGGGAGCACGCAGTTCATTCTTCTAACAAAAACACACGCATCCTATTTAAAAGGGAACAGAGAGGTTGTTCCATGGATCAACTTAGTCCAAATGCGAACAGTCAGGCAAGCAGGGGTGTGAGAAGTTGTCACACACATCCAAGGCCAGTGCCTGTCAAAGAAATGATACATACAGCTTGAGAAATGGTACGTTGTATGCATATTTCTAAGGCATCCATTTGGCAAAATAAGACGTCAAGTTAATCGGAATGATATTTCTGAGGATTCATCCCCCCCCCTCAGTACATACAAGAATGTAATTTCATCTATATTTTGATTTAAAATCAAATTTTGCAGGGCATAGTTACATTTTCTTTAATTACCCAAGAAACCCAGGTGTAACAAATTTGTTATCATTTTTCCTGAATGGGTGTGGTAATCTAGTGTTTCTCTCCTCTCCTTCTCCCCTCTGAAATCAAGCATAAAGAGGTGACTTGCTTTAGCCAATGAAACAGGAATGGAAGTGTCACTTCAAGGGGGAGATTTAAAAGCCAGTGTATGGTGACACAATGCTTTCTCCTAACAACATGATAATGTACTTACATGAGAGGGATCCTCCGTTATCCAGCATCCTCGAGTAACATAAACAAAGCCCCTGACAACCTTTTCTGGACTTACAGTATAGGCAAGAATTAAGTTCTTGCTGTGTTAAGTCACTGAGATGTGGGAGTTATTCCTCGTTGCAGCAGAACCTGGTCCATCCTTACTAGAACAAGGTGTAACATTTCATGTTGATACAGCGTATCAAGGTCTTTTATTTGCAGAGCGATATTGATGATTTCCATTCAAATAAAGCATTTTTCCCATCGTAACTACCTTGCTTGCCTATGAGAACATGTCCCCATTCCAGTACATGGTTGACTTTTGCAACAAATCACGTATTTGTAAAATGTGTCCCATGCTGTTTTATTAGGCATGGAGAAGTCATCTTTTCTTTTTCTTGATGGATTAGATTGACCTTCCCCTGCCTTCTGTAGAGACACAAAAGTGTTGGAAATGACAATGGTTGAAAGATAGAGAAGTTGGAGAGGATACAAGGAGAGAAGTGGGCAACTCTTTTGGCAATTTAATAAAAAAGACTCTTAGGATGTTTCTCCCCAGTTGCAATGGTGTAAGAAGCATTACAGCATCAATCGCTCTCAAGCTCAGTGTGTGTAAGAATCATGAATGGTGCTTATTATGAGTACAGATAATCAGCCCCACCTCCAGGGACTCTGATTCAGTTCATAAAGGTAGAGTTCGGAAATCCAAACTATGAACAGGCACCC
>NW_012141080.1:4963388-5000393 GCF_000956105.1 Propithecus coquereli
TATATAGGTTCTTAATCCAATTGTGGCCTTCAGGAGTCATGTTACTTTGGGCTAATCCTCCAGTGTCTCTGAGCCTCAACTTCCTCATCTGTAAAATGGAGCTGATACCATTACAGGTTGCTGCCATTGAGCACATAATTAATATAAACCGCTATTTATAGAAACTGAACAAATCCTCCAAGTTGTTATGAAGCTTTTCCTATAATTAATACAAGTGATAATGATAATGTTAATTGAAGTCTCACTGTGTGCCAGGCACTACGCTAAGCACTTGTGTGAGTTTTTTTATTGCATCCTCGCAATAAGTAGATGAGGTGGTTACCGTTATTATCTGTATTCTGCAGATGCAAATCTGAGGCTCAGAGAACTTGCCCAGGGTCACATGATGAGTGAGTGAGTGGGGGATCAAGGGGATTTCTTCTGCATCTTCACCCAAAACCACTTCCGTGAGTCTCCATCAGTTGCGTTGTTGCTGGTGATCATGCCAGCTTCTCCCCTCTTCTCTTGGCGCCTCGTCGGAGACATAAGCAGCAGGATTAAATCCCCAGCACTGTAATTTAGCATGGCAGTCCAGAGAAAACACCTTGTGGAATTTCATTTCTTATCATTTTATGTCCCCTTTAATTTTCATTTAAGTTCCCCTCCGTAAAAGGCAGTCCCTTCAGCTCTCATAAAACTTTATGGTCTTTACTTGTGATTAGGCAATGGTAAAATTGATTCTCTAAAACCAACTTCTAGTCAAGTTATGTAATTAGCCAATAAGGGAGGCTGAGAGAGTAAGATGTACAAGGTTCTCCCTCAAGAGGTCAGACATATTATCGTTGGTTAGATGCTGTATCTTTAAAACACCATCAGCTTGGAAAACACTATCCATTAGGAAGAGATCAGAGCAATGAGAAACCTCAAAAGGTCGAATGGTCCATTCTGAGGGCTCCACAAAGAACTCGGCATCCCAGAAGGACGATTAGCCTCCCATCTCTGGGACTGTCTGAGAACACAACAGGTCTGAATATTTTTTTCTTTAGTGAATTAACCCATTGGATTTCAGTCCTGGCTTTTGCTTTGCACATCCAATACTCCACATTACATCTTGCCAGAATAGACTTTGATTTTGATCAGGCAGTTGCCATGGCTGAAGCAGTATAAAGAGATCTCAGACCCTGAATTTGCAGGGAGAGAGTTTGCAATTACCCTCCTCACGGGTTTGCTCATTTCTTCATGCAGGCAGAGGCCCCGAGACATCACCAAGACCATTTCTGCCTCTTCCTGGCACACAATTAGAGGATGTTCACCAGTTCCCCAGGTTCTTGTGTTAGGAGTGGCCATGTCAATGAGTCCTGGCCATTCATATTGGTAGAAGCCATGTTGGTCCCTTAGAAACCTGACCCATAAGAAGCTACCTTCGGCACAACCCTCCATGCTTTTTCACGCACAGCGCTCCTGCAGGCTTGATGCAGATGAGCATGATGACTTTGGAAGCCACACACAAGATGAATAGAGCCAGAGTCCCCAAGTCACTGCACAGAGCAAAGCCATCAGTTGGTCAGAAATACAGTACTAGTTTTGGACTTTACACAACAGCAGCCAGTGTTGCCCCAACTAATACCTGTGCTTGTACTGCTGTTTTGGACAAGAAATTGTGGCAGAAAATTCAATGATATTACTAGTCAGTCTAAGGATCATCAGAGATTGAGATTTGACAACTGCATTTGGAAATGGAACATGACCCCATCATTCTGTTGCAGGTACAACATCCGCTCACATGAGTCCTCCTTGGCTATCCTGTCCAACGTAACCACTCACATTTTCTGTATCCTGTGATTCTATTTCTCTGCCTAGTACTTACCACTAACTGATATTATCCATCCATCCATCCATCTATCCATCCATTCCTTAATTGATTATTTATTGTTTTGTTTTCCTATAGACTGTTAGCTGCAGGAGAGCAGGGACCACATCTGTCTTGTCCACTCTGATGTCTTCAGCATTTAGAGGCGCACTACCTGGTATACTGGAGGAGCTTCATAAATATTTTCAGATGAATGAGTGAGTCAATGAATGAATGAATGAGGGAATTGTAGCTTGAACTTTTGAGACAGTTCCAGTTTTGAGTAATTTGCTTTCTTTTCAGTGAAGGAGATTTCTTACAAGAGTAATTGAAAATCGATGCTTTGCTTAACCGAAATGTATTGAGTACTGAGTGTGGGTCAGGAGCCGTGCTAGGCATTATGAGTACAAAAGGGAAACCAGAAGACCCTGCCCACGAGCAGCCTTTGGTCTATTGGGGGTGGAAAAACGTAGAGTCAGTTAATTCCAGGGTCATTAGGTGGTAAGATAGTGTTCACACCAGAAACATAGGACTGAGCACTTGGCCTGATCAGTTCAGGGAAGATGGAAGACCTCTCAGCTGGTTAAACAGAGATCAGGTGGCACCTCGGGCTCCCGTTGGAATTTAAAAATTGCTCTTCAATTTTCTTCATGCATCTCCCTGTTCTGTCCTCTACCACTCACCCCAAATCAGGCCCTGATTCATTCGGGTTGTATAGATTGAGAGGGTTCCCTTTATAGGACAATTCCAGTAATCAAGCACAGAATTTGGTCACCTGCCCTTTGTCTTGGCTGGTCAAATTCCATAAGAACTAAATATTGTGTGTCTGCAATTCAAAAGACCCCTTTCATGGGAGCCTGGGAGATTTTTCCATCTAAATAGCTTAATTGTTACTCTACAGGGCAATCATAAATGTAAATCGACTTAATATGGCTTGATTGCTGGTAATGACTCTGTCCCTCTAATGATGCTGGCCAATGAGCCTACACAGAACGTCACATGCAGATCAATGCACCAAATGTTACCAGGGTACTGGGCATTTTGGATTTTAAAAAAAGAAAAATTACACTGTGACATTGCTGGTTCCTATTAGCAAAATAGCGGACGATGTTATCATTCATTGACTCAGAGGACAAGTTGTTCACTCACCATTTGGGAAAGGCACTATCTGTGTCTCTCTCTGACCGAAGCGATTCTTTAAAAATGGTTTCACCAGCTCCCATCGTCTGTCTTGATGAAACATTGGCTTATTGGAATAATTTTGAGAAGAGAATTTGGTACGGTTCACAAGTGTTTATAACTCTCAAATCTTCTACTCCCAATTTTTAATCTCTGCCACCACAGCTTTCTAACAAGATGAACATTCAAGGAAGAAAAATGGAAGAAGCCTGAATTTTAATTTGCTATTTCTTTGCACACACAAAACCCTCTGAGCTCAATCAATGCCCAGAAATGAAGGCCAATAGATAATGATAGTGAGGCCTCGTATTTCCCACCTATTGTTTCGAACTCTAATTAGGAAAAGGGAATTCGGGACCATTGTCTTCTCTGAGTGTGCAGACACGATGTTATCGTTGTGTTTACAGAGGTGGTCAGATTCCCAGCACAGTGTACTCAGCACAGATAACTGTCCCATCTTGATAAAACAATGCTTTTAGCCAAATCCTAAACATGCTGTTGCACGAGGAAGACCTTATGCTGACAGCAGGGAGGAAGCGACACGTTCACAAACAAGTTTGCAGGCCAGGAAGTTTTAATCAGTCCTTTCTACTACAGGAGGTATGATGGATGGAGGCCCGTTTTGGAGGGTTTCCTTTAGATAAAACAATAATACCATGCTTTCAAGAACCCCATTTGACAGCTGAAAGCTATGATTAATCCCCCAAAAGTCAAACATGGGAAGACTGGCAAGATGAGATTATTTGCTGAGTATAATTAGCCACAACTATCACTAAAAAGAATTTGGGGGGATTCTGTCCTTAAGGGAAAAAACTTTGTAAATGAGGACTACCAGTAGGGTGACCTTATAATTTACTCTCCAATCAATCTTGAATATTTTTGAGAGTGAAACTAGATACTAATAATAGTTATACCAGGACAATAGGCATAAATCAAGATTGTCCTAGACCAAAAGATGGTCATCTTGTCTGTTAGTGTGAAGGCCAGCCCAGCTACAGTAGTCTCAGATTTGTAAAAAATCAAAGTAATCATGTCTGTAACAGACTCTAAGCTAAGTCTTTGATAAATTCTTAGAACGTTTACCCAGCTGTAACAATCCAGAGTCAGGATCCCCATTTTCCATTGTATGGAAATGAAAAAATGATTGCAAGTGAAAGAAATCTTTATCCAAACAGGTTTAAGGAACTGGAAAATATAGGTGTAACATGGGGATCAAGTACAGCTTGATCCAGGGGCTAAACTATTAGGACCTGGTTTCCCTCTTTTCATCCTTTGGTTTCATTTCCTCAGCATTGGCACCATTTTCTGACAAGCTCACTCTCGGGTGTCAAGACAAACGTTGACTTCTCTAAGCCACAAACTTTCAGGTTCAATACAGTGGGAGAAGACCAGAGTTTCTCTTTTCCTGGGATTCAATCTGACATGGCTTGGGTCACATACCCATCCTGTTCCAATCTCTGTAGCTAGGGAGCTCTGAAAGGCTCCACCCTGCAGCTGGTATTGCAGACCTTCCAAAATCTCCTGAGCTAAGAATTGGGGATGGTTGGTGCCCCAAACTCAATAAACAGCATTTGTATAACCCCAGATGGATATAATTCCTGTTGTGGCCTTAGTCAGTGGGAGCCACTTATCTGCATTTTTGTAGTAATTAGGCAAGGTCCCTCTAGCCTGGGGAGTTACCTACCCTAACACCTGGATGATTTTTTCAACTCAGGACTTTATGAAGTCAACAAAGTGGTGACTTGGGAATTATCCCTAATCCCCCACCCCCACCATGAAACATATTCGATTCCTTTGCTGCAGAAGCCCTTGACTTTACCACTCATCACACTTGTAACTTGACATTTAACGTCCTGCTTTGCTATGTGACTGTGACTACACGTGGGCTGGGACTGTATCTCCTGTTCATTGCTGTGCTCCCAGCACCAAGCACCGTATGTCATAAGAAATATTAATAAATCTCTACTATTTAAAAAAAATTAGAAAAACCCATATTATGGAATAAAAATGATGGTCTTTAAATTTAACAAGGAATACATATAGATCAAAAAATACTAATCTCCTAAATGGGATTTATTTTTTTATTTTTTTTGAGACAGAGTCTCACTGTGTTGCCCGGGCTAGAGTGCCGTGGCGTCAGCCTAGCTCACAGCAACCTCAAACTCCTGGGCTCAAGTGATTCTCCTGCCTTAGCCTCCTGAGTAGCTAGGACTACAGGCATGCACCACCATGCCCAGCTAATTTTTTCTATATAATTTTAGTTGTCCGATTAATTTCTTTCTATTTTTTTTTAGTAGAGACGGGGTCTCGCTCTTGCTCAGGCTGGTCTCGAACTCTTGAGCTCAAACAATCCACCCATCTCAGCCTCCCAGAGTGCTAGGATTACAGGCGTGAGCCACCGCACCCGGCCAATGGGATTTATTTTTAATTAAATTGTTTTTAATTGATATATAATAATTGTACACCTAAGTGGGAACATATTTCCTATTTGTCTTTTCTAAGGAGCCCTTGTCATTTGTGGCCACAAAACCTCCCTCTTTTCTGGGTTGGTTTCTTACACATGTGCTGTCCCGTGGTCTCCATTTTCTGGCAGGGGTGGTCATTCTCGGTTTCGGGGTCCTCATCCTTTGTCTCTGTTATGAATGTATTCAGAGTTCTCTGCAACGACAGGCTGGCCGTGAGGAAGGCTTATTCTTTCCTTCTAAGACCAGCTGTCAAATACTTGCTACTATTTTGTGTATTCCTGGCAGAATCAGTAATAATGCTAATAACAGTTAATGTTGAAATCAACTCTATCCTGAAATCACTGCAAACATTATCTTATCCTGTCCTCAGGCCCTCAGGGATTTTTCTTTCACTGTACCCATTTTACAGATTAGGAAATTAATGTTCAGAAGAGTCAAGTGACTTGTCTCAGCTCTGTATCATAGAACTTAAATTGGCTTCTCTCTTTTCTTTGTCTGGACCTACCTTATCCATCGTTACTAATCCAAGCGCTTTCTTTTGTCTTTCCTGAGCTGCTTACTCCAAGAATACAGAGGAGTAGTTGATTTTGTTACTTGTGGCAAGAAGAGTAGCTTTCTGACTGGACTCAGGGCAGAAAAAAAAACTTTAAGGCGGAAATACGGTCATGGTGACGCTTAAAAGTGTAACTTCATCAAGTTCGGTCTTAGCAGCAGCAACCGTCAAGGGGCTGTTCCTGTTTCTCATTTCCAATTCAAATTACTATCTCACCTGAGGGCCTATACCACACCCAGTGGTAGAGAAATTACAGTGTAAACTGTGGTGCCAACAAGAACAGGAGTAATAATAATGACAATAAGCAACATACGTTGAGTAATTACCGTGTGGCTAGGCTCTGTGCTATCCCCAATGTGCATTGGTTTATTTAATTCCTGCAACAGGTCCATGTGACAGAGGCACCTGATCGCCCACTTTTACTGATGAGTAAATGGGGCTCAGAGAAGTGAAGCAACTCTCCCATCATCCAGCAGAGGGCAAGTGATGGATTCTAGAATTTGCACCCAGGCCTCTGACTCCAAAACCTTTGCCCTTGTGTAGTTTGCGTCACAAGGTCACCATTGCTAGATCATCACGTTAAAAGCCATCACTCCCTTCCGACAGCCATCAGTGCTCTTAAGCAGCTTTATTTTCTTAGGTGGGAATCCTGGAGACGCAATGTGTGCAATGTGTCTGTGATCCAGTCTGTACAGTTGATTATGGACCTATTAATGCCCACTTCTGAGATAAAAGAAATGATCTAGAAATGCAGACTACCCAACACATAAGCTTACACACTGTTTTCATCCTCCCTATGCTTTTGCAAAGAAGAACTGCGGGGCATTGCGTGGGTCAGGACAGACCAGGTGCGCTGCAGTAACAAGCAACCCCACGATCCCCATGGCTTGAGAAAACAAAGAGCAGGTTCTTGTGCACAGGACAGGCGCATCAGGAGTCGGCTGTACTCTTGGTCTGCTCTCCAGGACTTGGGTTGACAATACAGCCTTCTCTCTAGGACTCTAGGAGAGAGAGACAAGATGAGTTCTTAAAGCTTCTCCTGGAAGTGACATCTGACATTTCATTGGCCAAATGAAGCGACCTGGTCACTCCCGGGCAGGGAGGTGTGATGACCCCATGGAGCAGAGAAGGAAATAATCATGCACGATGACGTTCACCCCCGTGGATGCTGATGTGAAGGTTTCTTCCTTGTGTCTCTTTCCTGTCTTGCTGCCCCAGCTCCTGAGCTCACAGCCACCCCCAGTCCTTTGAACCTGTTCTTCTCACTGACCCCAAGTGCCTGGAGGAGCCTCTGTCTGCACCCTCACCCCAGCTCTCCTCATCAGTCACGCAAAAAGCAGTTACTGTCGCCTAGTTCCCTGCCCTTGTGAAATGTCAGCCCTGAGTGAAAATGCTCCTGATTTTACTCAGAGTGCAAAGAACACCCCGGCCAGGAGCTTGGCCTGCTTGATTCATGTCTTCGAAACCCTCCTTTGTCTTTCAGAGAAAGTCAAGAGCGACAGAGACAGAGAGAGAAAGTGTGACCTACTTTTTATTATCAGCACCATTTCATCTGCAAAACAGGACTTTTCTCTTCTTATTACACTGAGCATGAAAATAAAATGTTTTCCAAAAGACCTGGCTTTGGCTGTTGGGAGGAAGTCCAGGGACTTGTTCAAAACTCTGATGAACTCAATGAGCAAATGATTCCAATTTTTCTAAAACCATAATTGACTCTCAAAACTGCTCTCACGGTCCGCGAATAATATGTGGTGCTTTTCTACAAATATCAGCAGCAAGGTAGGACAAAACCGGCTCCCAAACTAGCTGTTTGCTTGATATTAAGCTTTGCCAGTCCAATATAGGTCACATTTCCAACCAGATTTTGTGCTTATCTCTACACTACACCTTGTAGCAAGGGGGAAAAAAAGAGCTTCTTGACATCTTTTTGAAGAATGGCGCTCTTTAAAAAAACATAAGGGAACTTTTTTTTCAAACACTATAATGAGGGTATTCAAGTCTGCAGGCAAAACAGAGCTGTTTGAAAAGACATTAGCCTCGAAACCGCACTGTGCCAGAACAGATACAGCTACGTCAAAATGCCGCATTTGTTTTGCCATTACTTTTCACTGACTAAAATCATTTGCTAATGAAAGTTCTAGCTGACATAATTTCAGCACCTGCCGATGGAAACAACACGCGTCTACCGGTCACGGGAAATGCAGTAAAATTGGGAGAGTCGATATAATTCTGCAGCATTTAAACTCCAAAATAGTAGTAACAATAGCTCTTAATATCTTATAATTGAAAGAGAGGTTACCATTTTCAAAGAGCTTTCACAGTTGTGATCTTAATCAAGTCTCCTAACAACTTTGTCATTTCGACAGAGCAGCTTACTCACATTTTCATTTTACTCGTGAGGAAAGTGGAGCTCAGAGATGTTATATGGATTCTGGATGTCTTACAGGTCACAGAGGTAGGAGAGGAATGGATTTCTGCCCAGTCTTTGTGAATACCAACTGGTACAGTAAGCAGAGTGCGTGTCTGAGCTTTTCGTAGGGTACCGTGAGGTGTGAGGGGGCAATTGCAAGTTAGAAGGCACAGTGCCCAAGTCCATCCTCATTCTAACATCCCCTCAAGTTTAAGGAGTCTTCCCAAAGCACCCTCATTTTGGATAATTTGCTAGGACTCACAGAACCCACTGAAAGCTACTATATTCACCGTTATGGTTTGTTACAAGGAAAGGATACAGGTTAAAATCAGCTAATGGAAGAGGCAGATGCATCAGAGTGTAGGACAAGTACCAAATGTGAAATTTTCATTGTCCTCTCCTCCTGAAGTCAGGAGAGATTACTCTCCTGGTATTGATGTGTGAAGGTATGCATGGAATATCGTCAGACAGAGAAGCTCACCTGAGCCTCTGTGTTCAGGGTTTTTATTGGGCTGTTGTTGTGTGGGTGTGATTAATTCATTGCCCATGTAGTTGATCTCAGCCTCCAGGTCAACTGATGCCATTTGACACAATGTCCCTATTCTAAGTCATATTGTGGGTCTTTTGGGAATGGCCTATCCCCACGCTAAGACTATATGAGTGTGGCCAGTTCCCACCCTAAATTGTATTGTTGAGAACATCCAATAAGACTCAAGGTCCCCAGACAGAGACACTTTTATCAGGCATATATTCTACATATATTTAAGTGATTGAAAAAAAAATCATTTCTGAAGGATTTTCCAAGAATGGATTCCAACCTTCCCCTTTATAGAGAACGAAGCTGAGGCCCACACATGTGACTCAAACCATAAAGGTGATGATGAGGAACTGAAGGAACTGAAGCTTGGGTGTCCCAATCCCAGGCACCATCACTAAGCAACGTGGCCTATTTTCAATAAGGACTTATTAATGTACTAAAAACATGAACTGAAAACTAAAGTTTTATTTATCTAGAAATATAAAATCTGTAGAGAAAAATATTCCACATCCAAGAGGCATAAATTCATTTTCTTTTCCTTCCTCTTCTTCTTCTTTGCCCAACCTGGCCTCACCTGACCAAAATATCATCATCATCATCATCATCATCATCATTTCTAGTTCACATCATTCCAAAAATAGAGCACTCATTTCATTTTATGTGAGTCCTTGTTCCACCATGCTATTTTTTTTTAGTCTACTTTTCCCAATATCTAGTTTATATTTTG
Source organism: Propithecus coquereli (assembly GCF_000956105.1). Taxonomy (NCBI): domain Eukaryota; kingdom Metazoa; phylum Chordata; class Mammalia; order Primates; family Indriidae; genus Propithecus; species Propithecus coquereli. The sequence continues at coordinate 4,973,089 of NW_012141080.1, forward strand.
TTTTACTTTTTTCTTCAGAATGGAAGCCAGAATATCAACTCTTTCAGAAAATATTAATAGCTTTGGAAATTCTGCATGCATTATGCATATAAACTTTCAATTCGTGATATGTCATCCGCTTTTCCTACAAATCTCTTGAGAGAGGGAGGACATTTCATTCTTCTGTGAATCAACTAGAATATTGCTTTTTCCTATTGGATAAAATTAGTCATGTGAACTTTATTCTCCCAGAATAATTAGTTTTTATCTGCTTTGGAAATGTCAGAGAGTTTCACAAATGGTGGCCTGGGCCAATTGCTAGGAACTGTTAATCCGTAGACAAAGCTCTGGTTAGAGAGGGAAAGGGAGGATGGGCAGCCTAGAGAAATACCTGGGAGTTCTTTCAAGCTTGATCTTGAAGCCATGAACTCATTCATAGGCATCTTAGAAAAGAACTTTCTAATGTGGCTAGACATATTTTATAACATTCTAAGATTAGCAGGGGACTTTTTATATGCGTATGTTTGCTTTTATGGGGGGTTGCTTTGAAAGTTTGTTTGAAAATGGAACTTGCTGTCATCATGTCATCATTGAAAATGGCACTTGTCTATTAAGAAATACTTATTGAAAATTCAGGCTAATGGCATCATGGAAGGAACGCAAGATTTGAGTCAAAATATCTCACTTAAAAACTTGTCTCTACTACATACTAACTGGTTGTCCTTGAGTAAATTACTGAAACCCTCTAGAACCCAGTTTCCTTATCTGTAAAATCCTTCCATGGTTTGTTAGGAGGAGGAGAAAGCAGATATTAGTAAAATACATATCCTAGTCCTTTTGAATGTTTAGAACATATTAATGTCTTCCACAGTTGTTCATCCAGTATTTAATAGTTGGTTTTTATGTGTGTGAGTAACCATTAATTCTTTTAATAAGCTGATAATCTGGTAATTCTGTAGGGTTTGCTATACGATGTTGTCTATGTGTTCCTACAATACTTTATGTACATCCCTTTTAGATCACTTTATTGCAATGCATTGTAATTGTTGTGTGGACATATGTCTGAATGTGCATGTATACTTCTTTAGACTCTACCACACAATGTGCTCTCGATGTTTATTTTTTAAAACAGTGAATATATTGTTCATCTTTATCTAATATAAAACATGCTCATTGGCTAAGCCTTGTACAGGCCATGTGACCAAGGCTGATCATTGCTGCCACTGGGTGGCAGCATACCGGGATTGAGGAAAATAACCCCTCAACTGCTCAGATACAAACATGGCGTTCTAAAATGACATCCAAGTGAGATTGACACTTCTCGATTATTGTCTGAAAGGACAGCTCTCAGGCAAAACATGTCAATGAAGCCCCGGGTCATAACTGCCTTCCTCAGTGTTCAGAGATGCCCTCGCACTGCAAGCAGGTCCTACTTTCAGTTCCCGGCATCTTAACCAGGAACTCACTTGTGTGTGTTCCTTTCTGCTCATTTCCACTGGGGATCCGTTGCTATAAAACAGAAGGAATAATATTACAGGGAGGAGATGCACCTTTTTAAATATGTTCCTGCTTCACCAAACTGCAAAGAACTCTTTTTCTCAATGAGAACCAGGTTTTTACACGTGTCTTTTGCCAAGATTTTAGAAGGGAGGTCGCCATCTTCAAGAGCTTCAGTAATATTTTGTTTCTCTCGGAGGACGAAGATGCTGTTAGCTTTTGCAGAATGAAATGTTCAGAGTAAAGTGGTCTGGCACAAGTCCTAGCTCCAGTCTGCCAGGGTTCGGTTAATTCTTGATTCCTGCATTTTTTCATTTGATCACACCTTTGCCTACCTTGAGGTTGAAGGTGAAATATGGAGCTATTTCAGACCATCAATGTGGCTCGGCGAAAAGAACATGAACCAAGAAGAGGGCAGGGAGAAGGGAAGGAGTTGGGGGAAACCAACTGTAGGTTACAGATTCTAGGCTCAGTTAGAGGGAGGGAGAGGACAGGTAAGGAGAGACTGTTGCTCTTGATAGACATTTACAGCCCATTATAGAATCCTAAGAAAATAAAGCATGGCCCATGCAATTTAAATGGAGGTATTTATGATTTCTCTTGGTTACTTAAAATAAGTTTGTGTCTATGGTTTCCAGACCACTTGTCTTTGAGATGAGGCAGCACAATGAAGCTATGGGCATTTAGGAACCTGTGTTCACTCATTTTGCAGAAGCAAACATATTCTTCTTTGCAGATGTTCTGTAACTACTGGAGTGGTTTGTTGGCTAATTCATTCAACAAGGGCTCATACTCAGGTGGCATGCACTAGTGTGGTCATTACCAGTTGTTAACATGTTGTTGGGAACGTTGTTTTTGTTTTTGGAAGATTGGGTGGAGGCAGCCTGCGTTTCTGGAGAGAGCCTTGGCCCAAGCATCAAGAGAGCTGAGTGCCAGTTTTGGCCTTGAGAAAGTCACCCTGGTATTTCCCTGAGCCCGAGTTTTCTCCTATATCAAATGAGGCTTGTTTTGAGAAAGGAATGAGGTATATACTACCTGTGAATAGGACTTTCAGTGCCTAGCTGGTTGTTACGTAGGACCTAGAAATCCGCTGAGTCTGAGGTTCATGGAAAGAGTGTGACACCAGACTCCAGCAGGGCCAGCTCTTGATCCATGTTCTATCTGGGTCACCTTGGGCAAGTCATTTACCGTCTTTGAGCTTTGGTTTCTTCATGTAGAAAACAGAAACATAATCACAAGACACTCTTAGTAGGTTGCTTCAAGGGCTGTCTGGGATAATGCATGCCAAGGTTTGGTATATAACCGGCTATCAAATCAATAAATATTATTATTTCTATTATTAACACATATGTCTGTCTACATGTCTGTTTGCAAGTTCTCTGGGGCAGAACTTCCATCTTTTCCTCCCACTGCTCCAACACATAGGCCAGAGCCGGACTTAAGGTAGGCACTCAATAGATATTTGAGAAATGGATGTTAGTTATTTTAATTCTGAAGTCTCAAATATACTAGCACCATGACCTCATGTTCGTTAACATACTATTTGCAGTTGCGTGTTTTCCTTTAAATCCAAATTGGAGAGAAGGAAGGTAATTAAGGCATAATTATCAGACTTAATCAAGCACTTATTTATTGAGCTTACTTGGTGCCTGGGCTTGTATCTTTTGTTTCTGATTTTTAGTTTCGTTTCAGCGCCCCAGTGTTGGGGAATTTCGCCTGCATCTCCTTGAATAAATGTCTTTCTTTGGAAGGCAGATTAAGTAGGGATTTCTCTTACTGTGTTTATTTTTGTTTCTAACTCTGAAGTTCAGTGAATTATTCTTTTGCCCAGATACTTACATATTCTTAGCCATCCCTCTTACTTAAGTTTGCAGAGATTTGTGCTTAAAACTGAATAAACATTCTGAGGTGTGTGTGTGTGTGTGTGTGTGTGTGTGTGTGTGTATCATATGAAGTCCTGCTAGAACGTGTAAATAAAAAATCATAGTCCCAAATCCTGGATACTGCAGTCGCCAGGACTTCAAAAGCCCTTTGTCCCTGTGTATTTACATAATGTATTCTCCATGTTTAGGTTTCATTAAACCCATGAGTTTAATAACAAGGTGTTTGGGCTTATGCTTTCCCAACCATTTTTCTTATTGTGAATATTTCTTTCCCCCTCTGAAGTGAATACTGATTTTTTTTTTGGTACAGATATTTGATGCTTTGGGGGCCTGTTAAAATAGCTGCAAATACGCTTCCTAAATAGAGGAAGTGTAAGAAATTCTGAGAAGGGATTTCTTTGACTTACTGAAAAGAAAGACTAAGAAAGACAAAATGGGCTCGCTTGGTAGACTTGACTCTTTTCATCAACACTTTTATGGCCCCGCGCTGCTGTGTTTCTGTAATGTTATGTATAAAACACAGTCAGAGTGATCATGCAAGCCTCGGTTTTAGAAAATAAAAAGATATGAACTTGAACTCAAGCTTCTCTGTCAACAGAATTACAATGTATTTTAGCCCTGGGCTTCATTCGAGTTAAATTTACAGTATTTTTTCCTAACAATAACAACAACCAAAGGGACCCCTTTAAGTTGAGATGTTTGTTGAACTTTATATGTATGCACGCATATAAATGTACATCTCTGTATATACAATGAACGTTGTACTTACGTTGGGTTTTTTAAGGAATTTCCTTTTTGCTTTCAAATCATGGCACAGAACATCCAAGTAGACATCGTGTCAAAATAATCAAAATGTATTTAACAGTCTCTCAAAAAATCCATTTAAGAATAAGAACATGGTTTGGGGGTGATTTTCAGACCATAAATTGAAGTGTAAATATTCAAATTATTTTCATGAACTATTCCGTTCTGTTGGGCTTTTATGTTATCATACAGTGATTTTTTTGTATTTAAGTTTTCTAGCAGTTCTCTTTTTTAAGAGCCTCAAGTGTCCCATAAAAAGCAAATACTTGAATTTTCAGTTCCTAGGTACTGCATATTTTTCCTTCTGCTTGCCTTATTTTTATAACGGTGATTTATAAAGGCATTACGAAAGAAAAGGAAAGAAGGATTTTGAAGAGGAACTGCTATATAACACTGCTTAAAAAAATCTATTTCCAATGCTAAGGAGAGGGGAAAAAAAAAAATCCTGGCACGAAATCAGAGTGGGACCTGTGATCTGAGTGAGACAGCCATACCTTGAGTCATTGTCTTCCCAAAATATTTATTGAGCCTAGCAGAGAAGGAAGGCAGGATAAGATGGCCAGACTCTGTTTCCATTTCCAGGGCTGGGGTGGGGGCTAAAGGCCCACGTGGCCTCCTTCCAGCCCAGGGAAGAGCTTTGGAGGAGCATTAGGAGGGCAGCTTTGTAAGGAAAATGGAAGACTGAGGTTGCAAGGGGTCTGTCCCAGATAACCAGAGTCTGACTTCCAGCAACGTAGTAAACCCGAGAGAGGCAGGATTCAGGAAATGCAAGAACCGTTGCTTGTTTCCAGGCATCTAGCCCATCCTTCTTTCTTAGTAACAGGATTTTCCAAGGGGTACATGATGGTTCAGAATAAGAATACTGTGTCCTAATTGCCCCTGCAGCCCTCCGTGACCATGTGGCCAAGTTCTGGCCAATGGGGAAGCCCCGAGTGGACATCTGGGGTGTGTCCTTAGAGGAGCCACGCCTTCTTCACACTGCCATTCCCTCCCTGCTGTCTGGGATGTGGCCCTGGGGCCTGGCGAAGGAACAGCCTTGTGAATGGATACAGAAGGAGCCTGGTCCATAAAATCACACCACACCCCATAGTCTGGGGCAGATTATTCCGGGACCTTTTTTTTTTTTTTTTAACACGAACTTCTCTTAGATTGAAAGCATTATTATTTGGGTTTCCTCTTAATTGTGGTCAATACTATTGATTAGATTTATCAAGAACAAATATTGTTGCAGAATGAAAAAGTGAGGAAGTAAAGTGAGGGAGAAGGACTCTTTGAAAAGCTCTAGGAAGGTTCCCTGGTGCCACTGGGGTATCACCCAACAGGAATGTGTTGAGTACCCACCATTCACAGGTCAGTCGCTGTGCAAGGCACTGAGATGACAACGACTGGTTGAATGGCACTTAAGTGTAGTGAGGTCTTTGTGCTCAATTAGTTCTGGGCTCATACCCAGGCCCCATCACTAGCTAACTAGCACCCTTATGAATCTGGACATGTCACTAGCAGCCTCAGCTTCCTCATCCATAAAATGGGGATAGTAATATCTATCTCCTATGGTTGATGTGGGTATCACAGGAGAAAACACACGTGAGATGTTTTGCATAGTGACCAGCATGTGGTAAGCAAGAATTGAATAGATTTTAGTGAAAAAAAAAATAAAAGGTTCTATTATTGCCCTTAAGGAGCTTACAATCTCAGAAGGGAGACAGAGCTACGAGAACTCAGGAGCAGTGGAGAACTGGCAAGACCCTGGGGGTGACGGGCAGTGCAGGATGCGGCAGCCTGGGTCAGCATGCCCTGGGAACGAGTGACCACCGCCCAACCTGCACAGTAGTCAGGGAAGGTCCCCTGCTCCTCTGAGCCTGGAAGGATGAGTGGGTACCTACCATGCTGAGGAAATGAAAAGGATGGAAGAATGACAGAAGGAAAATGAAACGTCCCCAGCTCATGAAAGTTTGAGCGGGAAATGAAATATCCAACCATACACAGTCAGCACATCTCACTGGGCCGGGCCAGTTCAGCTCAACAAGTATTACTGGGCATCTGCTTTAAGGACAAAAGTGAGGATACAATGGCAATTATCGCATGATCCTTGACCTCGAGAAGCCTGTAGTCTAATAGAAGGGGCAGACATAAAAGTCACTGGGCAGAATATAGTATGGAATATGCAGTCATGCGATCAGCTACGGGTCTGGTTAGAATCCCAAGGGACAAGTATTTAGTTTTGTCCTGCTGTTCACGGAGGAATAGATGCTTGGGCAGAAGTCTAAAGGCACTTCCGTGCTGGCAGTGCCAACTTGAGTTGCTGCTTTGTTTGAGGGGCTCGAACCCCAGGCCTTCAGACATAGAGTGGTAGCCTTTTGTCTAAGCTAAGCTGTCCATAAAGTGTTCAGAAGTTTCCAAGGTATCTGGCTGTGTCTGCCAAGCAGAGAGATGCTTGTTCAACTGACCAAGCACTGACCTAAGACAGCCCTTGAGACAATCCCAGGTGCCCCACCAGCCGTTTTTCCACCCTGGTGTTTTTCTTCGTATAGACACAGCCTATGTCTGGATAAGAACATGCTGTGTCAGACAGTTCTTTTTCACTTCGCCCCTCAAAATGTGCAAACCGACAACCACAGATAGATCCCAGATGCCGTTTTCCTGCTCTCACAAACCTTGAAGTGGGCCCTGCCAGCAGGCACACCTGCCAAGGAAAATGCTGTCCTCGAAATGTTCCTGGCATGGTTTTCAAGAGGTGCCGACCAAGTGCTGGAATCGCTGACCTCCCTGAAAGAGAAGCCTGCAGCTGTGGCCTCTGGGGTGAATTCCCCCCATGGGAGGACCCAGTGGAATCAAAACAGACTTTATCCACATCACAGGGAGCTGGCCCATCGCTCATGGCCAGGGAAGTGGTGGTTTCTAGGTGGGACCTTCCCAGAAGGGACGTGACTCAGGCTGGTCCCAAGCCCCTCCTGGAGACCAAACAGACAAGGTGAGGAGCAAAAGGCATTTGGAGGTCATCTGGTCCAGCACTCTTGTCTGGAGGACAGATGTGAGTTACATAAAGTCACCCAGCAGGAGAACATGGTGAACATTGAACTGTGCCAGCTGCTCTCTGGTTGAACCATCAGTATCCAAAGAGTAGACCACCTCTTGCCCCTACCTGGAAGGACAATGGGAAACAGACTCCTCCAGATGCTCAGATAAGACTTTTCATGGGATAGAAGGCTGGATTGGGGGGCAAGGCGTGGGAGCCAAAGGCATCAGTTGCTCCCCAAGCACCATGTTCCATATAGGCCTATAGAGAACGTGATTAGAAGGTGACATCTATGTCTGCATGCCTACCCCCACCAACCACCATGCAGGCCTTGCAAACCTGGGGTCATTTGTGGAGTCTTGTCAGTGTCAGAACCCAGAGTTTAAACTCTACTTAGTTGGCAGTGGAGCCCCAGCAGATTTAATAGGACAATGACATGGTAACAAGTATGTTTCTGGGAGATTTAAATGCAGGTGTATCTATACGCAGATGTCAAGCAAGAAGAAGCTAGAGCCCAAGAAACAAGCTAGAAAGTTATGATAGTGTTTTTAGTTGTGGGATGGTGAGATTCTAAACTCAGTCAACACAATGGGTTTAGAGAGGAGGAATGAATTGAGAGTGGACAGTGGCAACAAATTGAGAGGATAACTGATTAGATGTTGATAATAAGGAGAGAAAGAGGTTATCCAGACTTTTGGTCTGGGAAGTAGGAGAATGGTGGGCCATGGACAGAAATAGGGAAGGCAAGATTAGAAGCTGGAATAGGAGAAGATGGTGAGCTTAATGGTTGACTTTTGATATTTGTTATATGTGCCCTTGGACCTTTGACCTGGGCCCTAATTCCTTGGACAGTGCTCCAGGTGGCCAAGAGTGGTCTATCCCAAGCAAGTTTTCCCAGGGCTTACCCTGAATGAACCTTTCGAAGACCCCCAAACCAACCTAAGCTTTGTATGACCTCCCCAGAATGGATAAGACTTATTATCTGGAGCCCATTCCTCTGTAGGCTTCACTACTCAGGGAACAAATACATGAGAGGATGCTAGCAAGCAGTTGAGGCAACCTATTAAAACCGATGTCAGTCCTGAATTTTAGCCTGCTTCCTGGTAAGATTTTCAGAATTTCAGAACTTCTCAAATTCCTGGCTGGTGTACCCTGGGCAAGGTCCATAGGCAGCATGGCTTTTGGAACATGTCTTGGTTGTACTTTCTCCTCTTGGTTTGGAAACCAACTCACCCTAGGTAAGGAGAGATTTCTGACAACAGCTCAGTAATTACAATTTCCAGAAAATGGCTCCAATGGATCAACCATGAATTAAGTAAGAAAAAATAAGTGCTACTGTTTGAAGTATGTCTAGAGTATGGTTTTAATCCATCACTGTCAGGCTCATATAAAATTCCAGGCTTCTGTAACTCTTTAACTTGAAGTATTACAGGATGTCACATGCTAAATGGAAGCCAAGAGAAGCAAGGCGTTTTGCATGGTTAAATCTTGTAAAGATGCTTTTTAAAGCATATTAATCCATTAGTAATCCATTTGGATTTTGGAATATGATCATATATTGTTTGGTACAATATGTACTAAACCTGGTCCTAGAAAATTAAGTGGAAATAGAGGTTTAAACTACAGGAACTTAAAAGCAGCTTCTCAAAAATTTCTTCTCATCAATCACCCCCAGTCCTAGATTTTAAACAATTTTGGTATATCAAATTTCCATCAAGAGGGGAACATGTGGGGATTTTTTTCAGAGGAGGAGAAGGAAGAACTTTTAATTTTTATATCATTTCAGATTTACCAAAAAGTTACCCAAATTAGTACAAGCAACTTTTTACCCCGTTTTCCAATAAACCTGTGTTAAATTTTACTAATTTGATAACAGGTGTAAGGTTTATGCATTAACAAAAAGATCCTTTTTTTTAGTGTGTTTTCTATGGTTATATAAATTAATGGAGGTGCTAAACATATATTTATTGAGCTTTTTAGTGTACCAAGTGCTGTGTTAAGTATTTCCTTAATCCTTATTTGACTTAATCCTCAAAGCCCTCTCATGGTACTGTTATCCTCACTGTCCTGTGGGAGGGCAGGTGACTTTCCCAAGGCTGGGCAGCCGGCCGCAGGACAGAGGTCACCACTCAGACCCTGAGATTTCAAATCTTGTGTCCCTGCAATGTTATCATCTGACACTGTATGTCAGGACCTTTCCAGACCACGGGGAAGGTAGAGGATGGCTGTTTTGAGAGGAGAGTGAAAAAATATTTAGGCAGGATTTCCACACACGCGGAAATGGACTAGAGGTGAGGTGGGGAAAGACAGGAAGTAGATCAGCATTGGTTGGCCCGACTCTGCCATTCTGACTAGCGCGTGGATGATCCTTCAGAGTGTGACTCCAAGATGGACTCGGCATATACCGCCATGTTTCCTGGGACAGTGATATTTATCAAGCATAAAGGCCTAAACACAGGGAGCTGGAGGACTGTTGTGCGAGGCAACAAGACCTTCCAAGGCAAGGGCTCTGCTTCATTCTGTTCTCTCTCCCAGCAGCTGCCTTTGTGGGCCTGGGTGAGCTCTCAGGTCATCTCACTATTGGGGACGGCCAACAGCAGGGCTTTCTTAATGACAGCAAATATTAAAAGTCATTTCTGGGTATTTTAGTTTATTCCTTCCTTCCTTCATTGCACACCTGTTTATAGTGTACTTACTATGTACTGGTTGTTGGAGCTATAGCAGTGAAGGGTTAGGAAGGCTTTTGGTCCCGGTGCAGTCATACAGTCAACAAATGAAGGTGCGAACAAGGTACAAGTGAGAGACAAGCGCTGTATGGCCGATGATACCAGGTAAAGCAATAGGGAGGGACTGGGGATGAGAGTGGGCTAATTTGTATTGGGCATCAGGAAAGCTCCTAATGAATCTGAAGCCTGGATGGCCAGAGGTAGCCACATGGGTATTGGAGAGCCAGAGGTCCAGGCAGGGGCAACAGCAAATGCCAAATGCTGGTTTGGCACAGCTGAAAAACAAAGGTAGAAGAAGTGTAATGACATGGGTTTAGATTCTGGGTAACCCAGGCCCTTTTAACAGCAACCTTCAATTCTCCAAATTCCACACCCCCTTTCAGTCCACTTCACTTCCCTTTTCCTTCATTAAGGTGGGATGGGTCTGAGGATCTTTTTGGCATAGAGGTATGGATGCTGTTTTTGACATTTGTACACGCCTTTGCTAAATTTCTTTGAATCTTGTTAGAAAGGCCCAAGGTTATCCAGTGTAGCCGCCTCCACCCGCATAGGATATTTATGGTTAGACCATGGACTCTACAAAACTGGAAAATTTAAATCTATTTATATTAAAAAAGAAACCACAGGCCTGAAGCTTTTAAAAATAAACATTACTTCCATCCCATTATACAAAAACGCATTCAAGGTGGTCATCATTTTATTTGGTCCATGGTCTTCCGAGACTTGGGACAATATTATATTTTTTTCTATCTTATGCAAATGTATGCAGATTTTTAAAGCATGCGTGCACATATTACACACTTTATAAATTCGAGTAATAGAAATGTTTGCGTGTATAAATAGATAGAATAGGGAGTATACATTTTGTATAAAATAACCTCTATGGTATTTGTTTACCCGATTTTTTGATTTATGAGTCGTCATTGCTCACTGTAGAAGAAGAAAAATAAATATGCAAAAACACTGGTAGACTTTTAATGGGGTTACTTCCCATCTTAGCTCAGTGTTTCTCTATTGAAGCTGACCTTGAAATTGCTTTCTAAATACAAGTCAAAATATGCAAATTCCAGAGTGTCAGGAGGAGTATCCTGTCTTAGGAGTTCTTTCAAATTCACATTTTTACATCATTTCCATCTTACGTCCCATGCTTTATTTGCTTCTTAATCCATTAGTACCTGCATGGGAACATATGGGTTTTCTCAAATACCCTAATCCCCCCTGAGGTTAAAATGCTCCTAAACATGCATGTGCATATATGCTTTTCTTTCTTTCCTTTCTTTTTCTAAGTTAACTTTTTTTTCCCCCTCTTTTTAGTGAACACGAAGCATGTCTTGCCTAGTGGGTTTGATTTTTTTTTTTTACTTTTCAGTATCCATGACACTTAGGTGCTATGTGTCAGCTTATTGTTCCTTCCTCCTGGGATGGAAAGGAGTTGATCCCGATGTAACGTATGGCTTCCGTCTAATAAGTTGTGCGGGTCACGTATTTGTAGTCACTCCTCATGTCTGCACTGTCCGTTTCATTGGATCCCCAGAAAGTTTCCCCTGCCCCCTGCTCATATTTCATTAGGGTCTTCTGGACCCTTTGCGGTGTTGGTACGTATATATCACTTCCCCCTTGTTGTGACCAGAAAGACTCAGGACCATGAATTTCACTGAAGTTTATGATTGGTCCCCGATTGCCTCCACTGTCACATTTTGCAGAGAATCCTCTTCTGGAAGCATTCTTGCAGTTAGATAAACAAGCAGATACACTGAACTGGTGCATGGATGAATAGGAAATATCCCAGTTCCAAAGGATAAATCTATCATGCAGTGGAGAGGGTATTCCGGCAAAACATTTGGTTCTGCGGTCGCTTGGAGGATTGGGCCCGTGCTATAATTAATGCCACTAGCAGTAAAAGGACATTAGGGATGTCGCGCATGTTGATTATTTCTTCATTTTGTTTATCCAAGTTTCCCCGCCTTGGAAGCTCTGTGGCCATTGCCAAAGAAAGCCCTGGAGACAGAGCGTTAGCCGCTGTTCCTTGTAAGTGCATCATTACCTCGCTCCAAACAAAGTCCTTTTTTTTTGTCAATAGAGGATGAAAACATTATTGGATTCAGGAGTTCATAGTGGTCCTGTATGCAGCTAGGGACGAGGGGGATAGATTTATGAAATGGACCATTTCAAATGGCATTATCTTCCCACAGTGAGGTACACCTTTCATAAATCATGGGAGAGTGCTCAGAAAATAGAGCATTTGTTATTCCTGCAGTACATTGTATTTGCATCCCCCGTAATCATAGGAAGAAGAAATTCTCAGATTTCCTTTCCTAGGTTTGAAAAGGCAATTAATCCCCTTAGAGTGAAATTGTAAGAAGAAGAAGAATTGTAATCAAATAGGCGTACTTCGTATAAGTCAAGGATTGTGCTTTTACTACTATTTTTTTTAAAATGGGGGGAATTTTTTTTTCCCCACTTATTTAGGCTTTAATTTAACTTTGGCACTAATTAATCTCTTTGGTTTTATTTTTCACTCTACATTGTGCTGTATTCTGTAGGAAAAGGTAGATGAATGTGGCTCATCTGGGAAAGCAAGTGGATGGGTGTATTGACTGAGGTTTTCTCCCTCTCTCTGCCTTTCCCCGTCTGGCGGCTGGTGGGTAATTATTCTTTCTTATGCCTACGTCCAAATTATGTACGATTGTGTTTCTAAGATGGAGGCTTCCTCTTTTCCTAGTAGCCTGGATGTGATTTGCATGGAGAAGCAAAGTAAACTCTTCTTTGTGTGTCCTTGACATGGTGAAACTATCTGATAATAGTCAATTTCCTATAAAATATTAGGCTTCTTAAATAACTGTAACTGTTTCCATCACTGCCAGCCCATCTTGAAGAATTATCCTTCTGCAGAAAGGGGTTGAAAGTGAAGAACCTCCATCACAGCCCACCCCGCCCAGGTTCCTTTGACACTCTGCAGAATAGCCTGGGGACAAGTGGTGAATATTAATGACAGTAGTTTGAAAAGTTTGAAAATAAGCCTATTTCCCCAAATTAATAATAATAATAACAGAGGAAAAATTGACCTCTGTACTGTTTGGGGCAGTGGTGGTAGGGGAGAAGAAGGGAATTTATAAAAGCCCTCCAAAATACATTATTTCAGAGAGTTGAGTAAAAAGTTACAATTTAAAGGTAGCACCATCTGGAAAGTTGAGATGTGTTTTTTTGCATACGTGGTATGGGAAGATAAAATTGAATTGAATGAATACTTAGGAGGACCTTGAACTTGACTCACTGAGCCTCATGGTCATCACAGGACATGAGACAAGGGATATTTTGAGAAATCGTTGTGCAGGCACACGTCAGCTAGAAATTGAGAAATCTATTCATGCCCTTCTCTCTGGTTGCCTGGAAGGGATTATTTCAAACCCCATAGCTGAAGTTCCAGGTCAAGACCAGCTCTGGAGAAGGAGATGTTCTTTGCCTGTCTCTCTTCCGCCTACCCATCCCCTCCTCTCACTCAAGGAAATAAGATATTTGTTTGCAAGTATATAATAGAACAGTCTTGGCTTTGTACCAGACCAACCCTGGATTGAAGCCTGCCTTTATTTTTCCTTACCTCTCCTGCTTCCACTTCCTGTTTTGCAGAATGAGGGCAATGATGGGAAGCATTCCAAATTTCTATAGAGATTTAGCTAGATAATGAATCAAGGTGGCAACACAGTGTAGGTGCTTAAAACAAATAGTTACCATTTATTGAGTGCTTTCTATATGACATACATTTAATTTTATACTTTACAGATAACCCCTTCCTTTTTCTCTTTAATTTGCAAAAAGATCCTATGAGATAGGCATTATCGTGCCCATTTTCTGGATGAGGAGACAAAAGTGCACTAAACTTGTAGAAAACAACCCTAGAACCAAAACCTTGGTCTCTTTGGCATCAAAAATTGTACTCATATTCACTGCGCATTCATATCCTGGGAATGCAGGTCCATGACCCAAGGCCAGATAACCTCTCCAGGACTGGAGAAATTCTAGAGGGAGAAACAAGGAAGACTCAGGTACATGAACTTGCAATGCAGCTGAGTTAACAGAATTTCTAAGCCATGAGTTTCATCAGAGCATCCCAGCTCTTGCTACTTCTGACACATAACCATTGGATCAACCATGGAAAACAAACAGGATGGAGGGAAGTGGCTTCCCTCGGCATGGCCCTGTCAATGCCTTGGACACAGCTGGGAAAGTCGAGAATAGTATGGGACACCTGAAAAGTAGCGGGGTGTGCTATTGTGGGGACTGTCAAGCTTGCCTGCAGCTCCTTCCAGATTCCACCACACTCTTTCCCACCTCACATACTATTAATACTCGGTGGGCTACATGGCTCCCTAATGGCCAGAAAGAGTGAGTGTAGCTTCTGAAAGTGTGATATGTGGCCCCTGAGAAGAGGCACCAGCCATAAGGAACTCAGCGTCCCTGTTACCCAAGGCCTACTGTCAAAAGGTCTGTTTCCAGTACTTAGCCAGATGTTTAGAAGCTCATCAAGAAAAGGAGATTTGAAGAAAAACAAACAAAAAACACAAAAAACGGACATATTGATTTCTGAGAATTTCTCCTGAGTTTTCCTTTGCTGTAGTACTGTCAACCTGTGATGAGATTGTTGTTGAGTTTGGATTGATTTTTGTCTTTCAAGACTCAGCACAAAGCATTCCATCCTTCTGGGCAATCTCTTCTACCCTCCCTCTCCAGGTGGAGTTGACCTTTAGAATGGAGACTCTCCTTTAACAGCGTCTACCTTTTTCAGCCTCTCTCACATTGAATTGAAATTATTTCTTATCTGTTTCATCTACCAGACTGTGAACTCCTTGAAGACAGGAAGTATTTTATAATATCTTCACGGTGCTCAAGACACGTTTGTTACATCAGTGAGCAGAGTCAAATTATGAACAGGTGTTGGGAGCAAAGATCACAATATTCTACCTAGAACATCTTCTCTGACAAAAACGGGTGGTCAAGATACATTATCATCTACGTATGTCTTGCTGTAGCAAGTTGTAGTCTTGAGTTTGGGAAACATCCACGTGAGTGCTCTGCTTGTGCAGAGTTTCAGGCATGGGGGGATTGCAAGTCACAATGTCTGGGAAGGCCAACTGGACACACCCCAGGACTGCACTGCTGCTTGTGAAACTGGCCCTTGACTCCTGCAGGTGGAGGTGGAGAGATGCCTTGACATCCCCACACAGCTGTTTTCCTGACAATTCATCTGGATCCAAAACACAGGAGGGATGTTCTGTTTGACAAAGCTTTCTTTGCCTGAATATCTGGAATAAGTCAAAAAACAAATATTAGCAGTACCAATTCATCTTTCAGTGTCCATGGAATAGCGAGGCATCCTCAGGTTAGTTCTAAATTTTAAAGGGTGATGGCTATAGATGGACGTCTTTTGGGACAAAGACACAATTTGAATGGAGCAATTTGAATATGTGTCATCTGGTTGATTTTCTTAAATGTAGAGCCTCAAACTTCAGAATAAGAAGGCTATTTGTCTTTATACTTGTGAAATTTGCCATTTGCTAAATTTCAATCCATCTGAAGTTTCCATATCAAAATGATCAAATTCAGGTTTGAAAGTCTATACCCTAACTAAAAGTTTGTTTTCTTTAAATCACTTTTCTAAAAAATCTCTTTTGGTGACATTGTTGCTTTTTATATACCCCGCCATTCCTCCCCAAATGGCCTGGCCTTTTAGTCTTACAGTTTCCCCACGCTTCTTGTTTGGTGTGTTCCCTGTTTGATCTGACTACTGGTTTTATTTCTAGGGATTTTTTTTTTTAAGTTGGCATCTTTTTTTGACCCTCCTTGCGTGCTGCCTCTCTCTCCTCCCTCCACTGTCTTAGTATACCTTTGACTTGTTTCATTCATTGCTTTCCAAAATCCTGAAAATTCTTTTTCTTTAGGGCTCTTTTTATATGTGAATTATGATCTTGGTAGACAGAAGCTGCCTTTAATTAACATGGGCTGAGCATGGGGGAATTTTTACCTTGTAGTCATTGGACATGGGGCCAGTCCTGGCTCTTACTTTAACTTCCCTTGTGACTTTGAACATGTCATTTCATCTCATTATGTATTAATTTTCTCATCTGTTCCCTTCAGGCTAATTAATACCTGTCCCACCTTCCCTCACAGGCTTGTTGGGCAACTCAAAGGACCAAGTACACCGCACAGCCCTTCTAAATTAAGCTGTGCTCTAGAAACATACTGCGATCTCACTGACTGTCACCTAAGGTGGTTTTTCAAGAAATTCTTCAAATTAATTTTGCTTTTTCCCCCCCTCCAAGAATGCCGAGATAGCTCAGCCTATTTTCTCTTTTGATATTTGAAGAAAGGATCAAGAAGTTTCTAGATGGACAGAAAATGGCCAAACTAGTCTTTGCGCTAATTTACACATTGAAGAGATTTCAGCGTTCAGCCCGCAAGAGGTAGTTTCTCTCTCTCCTTCCCGGAGCACAGGAGATTACATTCAATGATTGCGTGTCTCTACTCTGCAGACATGTTGCAGGCCTGGAAAACTGGCTGGTGCATTTGCTTATCAGAGTATTGATGGGAGTTGGGAGGTGGGGCACATGGATGAAGGGGCCTACAGAACTTGGCAGGGGGCCCCAGAGGGCTCCAGCACAAAGCCAGATTCGGACGTAAGAACTGCAGTATCAAGGACGGGGCGGGGGGTGGGGGGTGACACAATGACTGCCTGGAAGTTCACAGGATCATTTTCCTTCATGGAAGATTGAGGTGAAGGAAAGCTTTAGGAGTCAGCATGGCACGCGGGCACTCAGTGGATGGCAAGGAGGGAGTTTCTCTCCCCTCAGTCCCATCTCTGCCTCCATAAAGGAATAAGCTAAAAAAAGAAAGATCCTTAAAAAAAAAAAAGTCTTACTGCTCAATAAATCCCTGTGAAAAAAGAGGGGGGAAACAGAACGCACATTAGTCTTCCGTTAAAAATAGATCAAAAAAGTACCCAAAAGAAAAAACCCCACAACAATGAAATAAATTAGGATGATACAACTGGAGGCCTGCAAATGAGTGTGCTAAATGTTATATTTTCTCAAGCCACTTAGATTTTTAACTTCCTGTTTCTGCCCGAAGCCATAAAGGCAGGAACACTGTCATTAGCTTCAAAAACCATTTTTTTTTTTTTTAGCTCCTAGCTGCATTTGTTATTTTTCTCTTTCCCCTCTCAGCTGTAGCCCTGCATTTATCACAGTGCAGGTGCATCTGGCTTTCGAGTGTTAACTGAGATGAAAGGAGTGAGGAAACGCTCGCTCTTCTACTTGCAGGCGAGTGGAGACGAATCCAGTGAACAGTGAACGCAGAGTTGGGTGGGAGCCTTTGGGCTGCAAAGCCTTTCCTCCGCTGAGCTGTCTGGTCTGTTAGGGCTTTTCGGGACGGCTCCCCAATAATGGCGCAGTGTCTGTTCACTCCACACTCAGTGATCCGATAACCCCCGATCATAATACGCCAGAGGATAATCCTTTGCATTGTTCAATAAAGTAATTGCTTTGTCCCCTCACTTAGCCCCTTAAGAAGAGCCAAAAAGAATGTGCCACCGAGATGCTATTTATAATAGTTTTCACCTCTTGCCTCTGGGGCCTAAATCGGAAACCTAATTTTAGATCCATAAAAGCCAAAAAATGTGTAGGAGAAGCCCCGAAATAAAATATTCCAGGGCAGCTCATAAACGTCCTTCGAACAGGTTAAAGTTGATTTACCTGACTGTGGATATTTAATTATGTCATTGAAAAAACACCAGTAATTAAATCATTATTTCGTAGATGTTAGGTCCAAGGACATTCTAGAGGAAGTCAAAGGCGGAGGGAGGAAGGATGGGACGACGGGAGCCCGAAGGGCTGCTGGGGAGGAATGAGCACGGGCTGTGCAATTAGACAGGGTTCAAACCCATCTGTGCCGCCAATCACCTCGCCTCACTCACCTCTCTGAACCGTAATTTGCTCAAAATGAGGGTAATAATGCCTGCCTCCATGGTTTCTAGCAAAACTTAGAAATGCAGGTGTCAGAAATGTGTCAGGTGTCAGAAATGTACCAGAAATGCTTGGTACCTTGCAGGTAGTAGGTTGGTCTGTAAACCATCGCAGTGGTAGCTGTTATTTCTTTATTGCTACTGTTCAGGACACTTGTCACTGTCCCACCAAAGAACTGCCTCTCTGTCTCCCTTTCAGAATTTTCCCCAGGCATCTTCGTGACGTTGTGTAGAGTACTCACATCCAACAGATCTCAGAACGTGTGTCTTTCCTGGGTGGCCAGACTGAAAAGTGAACTCTTTTATGAGTGAGCCAGAAATCTGTCTCTCTCATGGAATTTTGTTTTTGAAAACCTCCCCTTTCCTGAAAGACCTGAGCCCCCAAGACAGCTCTACTACCTGATCTATAGATGCCCATGACAGCTCTGCTTTATGCCTGCCAAGCCCTGATCTCTCCAGATGCATTACAGTTCTGCTTGTCCAAGCAGCATAAACCTTGAGGGTTCCAACTGGGGAGAGGATCCAGCACCTACATATCAGGGAGCCACTTTGGAGGCTGGTATTAGGCGGCCTTTGGCCCCCGTGACCTTCCCTCTCGGTGCTACTCCCATGGCTATGTTATTAATATGTAACATGACCAAAGAGACTTTTGCAGATGTAATTCGGGTAAGTAATCAGCTGACTTTGGGATAGGGAAGAGTATCACAAGAGCCCTTCAAAGCAGAGGAGGAAGGTAGACAAGGGAATGAGAGAGATGCCGCAGAGAGGAGGCAGAGAGACCACGAGCATGAAGGACTTGACGTACTGCTGCTGGCTGTGAAGATGCAGGGGTACGTGGCAAGAAATAGGGGTGGCCTCCAGAAGCTAAGAACTAGCTCTGGCTGACAGTCAGGAGGAAATAGGGACCTCAGTCCTACAACTGCATGGAAAATGGGGACATCAGTCCTATAGTCACGTGGAACTGAATTCTGCCAATAACCTGAATGAGCTTGGGAACAGATCCTGCCTCCGAGCCTCCAGAAAAGAGCCCGGGCTGGCTGACACCTTGACTTTGGCCTTGTGAGACCCTAAACAGAAAACCCATCTGAGCCACGCTGTACCTGGACTTCTGACCCACAGCAACTGTGTGATCGTAGACAGATGTGTTGTGTTAAGCGGATGGTAACCTGTTATGGCAGCGTGGAAAACTAATGCAGCATCGAGGGGCCTTCCGCACAGTGGATCTGAACCAGCCCTCAGCTCATCCAGCATGTTTCCTCTCAGCCTTCTTCCTCTTGTCCCCTCCCAAGAGAATCAGCTGCCCTCATTCAAGAGAATTGCTTTTGTTTGATTATGAGTGTGTTCAGCATCATCCTCAGCCTAATTATTGCTTTTGACTAACCCCAACAGATAATGCTGTATGTCATGCTATACTACCTTTAATTTCACAGATGAACACATTTCTATTCTTTCCATCCCCCTCTCCAAGTCTCGTGTTAACTCCATCTGGACGAGGCGTTGAGGTGTATGTATGGCTTCTTCCGGGCTTCATGCCGAAGCTGCCCCAGACCCACCCTGGGGGGCAAACGTGACAAGTGAGAGGTTTTCCTCTTCAGTGATGAAGGCCTCGCTGTGTGCACCCTTCACTGTCCGGCCTGTCCGTTGTAGTTTGATGCGTCACTCTACGTCTATGTAACATTTTATGGATCTTGGTCCTGCCTTTTTTATAGTTACAGCAGTATTTATTTACTGCTTATCATAGACCAGGCAAAGGATATCCTAAGGATGTTTCATGAATATTTAACCTAATTATAATACTCCCATTTGACAGATGAGAGGACTGAGGCTTAGAGACTTTACAAAGCTGTGTAGCTATAAGTATAATCCTACATTTGAACTTGGGCAGCGACACCAGAGAACATGTTCCTAGCCAGAAAATATTGCGTATGTTTTTTTGTTTTCTTTTTTTTCTTTTTTTTTTTGGTTAAAAACCAGAGTGAGTATGATCTCAGTTTTCCCATCTTCATAGATTACAGATTCCCAGTCTCACCCATCCTTTTCCAATCCTCCCTCCCAGTCTTTTGGTTGAATTTGTTGTCTCCAACCCAAATGCATTACACAGTGTGTGTAGGATGGGGTGTGGGGTGTTAGTTATTTCCTCGAGGAAAAAGGAAAAGAAAAGTTGACTCCTTTTCAATCAGTGTTCGCTACTGCAAAAGCACGGTGGCGGGCCGTTGTTCTGAGAGGAACGGGCTGGTTTGCCTTATCAGCTCTCCATGAAATAGGATATTGGTTTGGAAAGCTAAGTAATAACAGGTACACTTGAATTTGAGGAGAGACAAAGCAGAACTCTGGCTACTCAAGGTCTAATTTTTTTTCTGTTCAGACCACACCCCTTCCCCCGCCAGATTCTGGTATTACAAATTGCAGATTTCTAAACTCATAGAAGATCAAACTTAAAATGATGCTATTATATGGGGTAAGAATTTTGACCTGGCATCCTTTATCCTTAGGTTGGTATTTTCTATAAGCCTTTTAGTAATGGTTCCTCTTGGGCACTCACAGTGATAAAATTGGGAGTTTTCAAAAGAAATCTGAAATGATATTCTGGCATCGTGCCTTGGACTTTGGGAAACTTCAAGAAGGTTGGCACCTTTGGGGAAACCCAGACTTCTGCAGTTATGGCTCCGATTGTCTCCTCTTATTGTAGTGTGAGGTGTCTGGCAAGGGTGTGGCAACCAAAGGCCCAAGGGTGACATTGGTGAGAGTTCGAATCTCGGGAGCCCTGAAACATCCAGTTCTTTCCATCCCTACTCATACGCCTCTCTTGATTTCACTGCCCAGTACCTTCATCTCAGGTAAGAAGTGGTAGGTGGCAACGATTACAGGACAATGAGAGGAAGAGACCAGATGCAGATAGAATTGTTATTTTCGGTTGTCAGTGGCAAAAAACCCAACCCTAACTGGCTTAGACGAAAAAAGGGAATTTATTGGTTCATAGAACTGGAAAGATCTGGCATGGTTCAACCCAGGTGATCAGATGACATGGTCATAATTCTATTTCTCTCTAACTTTCAGCTGCTTCCCTCTGTGTAAAGTTCCTTTGTAGACAGGCCCCCTCCAGAAGGGCAGACATGGCCACCGTGAGCGTACACCCTTCATGTTGAAGGAATACTATGGGGAGAGTCCCACAGCTGACTCTCATTGGCCCTCAGAGGGTCACATGTAATGACTCTCATTGGCTCTCAGTGTGTCACATGTAAATCCCTGAGCCAATCACTGTGACCCTGCCTAGACCTGGGATAGATGCTACCTTGAAGCTGGGGATGGGATCAGCTTGACCCAAACCACATAGAATGGGAGGTATGGAGTAAAGAAGGCAAGTTGTTGCTGAGAAGAGGACAGTGGGTATTCAAAAGACAGAAACAACAGGCTTCCATAACAGCAGCTGTCCTGCTACAGCAATACTCATTCCAGGAGATGGTCGTGGTCTTAATGTTGAACTTGCTGTAGGATCATCCACAGTGGAGTTAGAGACGGCTGCCTTACCTTGTACCCTGGCACGTTATACCAGGCATGGGCCCATGGAAGGGGCAAGAGAGAGGTTCATACTTACAGTCATGAAGGGGTCCAGCCAGGATGGTGCTAGCAGGAAAGGCCTGAGCAGGACAAAAGGTAGTTCCTAGCAGCAGCAGTCAAGGACAGATGGTAGCATCCTTGCCATGAAAGTGGGTGACAGGCCTGTGGAATCCAGCAGGGAGATGGTTCTCCTCCATCTCATTTTTAAACTGTGGCAGAGTGATTTTTTTGAAACACAAATCTGAATATGCCATTCCTATTTTTCCCACCCCCAGATAAACCACACCAATGATTTTGTATTGCTCTTAGAATAAAGGACTGCTAAACATAGCCTACAATTCCTCCACCCAGCAATCTAGCCCCTGCCTACCTCTCCTGGCTTGTTTCTCCCTGCTCTCATCTTAACTCTCTGCTCTTCTACCACCTTGGCTTTCTTTCAGCTTCTGTCCCTGCTGCCTCCTGCCACAGGGCCTTTGCACATCCTCTATTTCACCTCTACTCATTCTTTATATGTTCGCTCAGTTGTCACTTCCTCCAGCAAACCTTCCCTGACTGCATGAACGCCTCCTATAAGTTCTCATGCTTCTGTGCATTTCCTATTGGCAGTAATGCAGTTAGCTGCGATTTTACATTTGTTTTTGTGTTTATGTATCAATCCCTGTTTTTCCCACTTGACAGTAAGCTCCAGTGGGCATGTTTGTTTTGATTCACCAATGTATCCCTAGTGCCCAGTCCAGGGCTTAGCAGTCAACACATACCTTGCATGAAAGAGTGAATGAGTACATGAATAGGTTAGTGCTTCAGAGGCACTTGTTGAGGCTTCTAGAATAATTCTACAGAGGGAAACAGGGATCAAAGGTAAACCTGAACCTGGCCTATGGGAAGCATGGGCCAGCAAAGTCTTTAGCAAAACCACACAATGCTCATGACAAATCACCCATTTCCCTGATTTTTTATTTCCTTGAATTTTTTTTCTAGTTGTTGCCAGTGGTGGTAGTGGTGAAACTGACCATATATTCACTGAGTTGATTGTTCAATTCAACCATCACTGACCACTCTTGACACTCTAACCTCCTACGTTAGAGCCTTTGCAAAGTTCAGCCTTTGTTCTGACCATGCGGGGCAAATATAATCAAAGTGTTTCCCTTTGGACCTAGACCAGGCATACTGAAGTTTATCCTTGGTCTATATAAGATAATAGATTTGTAAAACAAATCAATAGTGCAGGCACAATTACAGCGGGGTGTGGGGGGGCATATTTAACCTACTTTAGAGAACAAACTCTTTTTAAGGGCTTTGCACACTAATTGTATGCAAATGGGTGCTGCTAATTGCAAGCACAAGATTCAAACCTAGTCAAATTAGAAACCTATTCATCAACAGTCCCTTTAGGACCTCTGCTCCACTCTGTGCAGTGTAAGTTGCTGCTTTATGGCTACACACTAGCATCTTCCTAACGTCCAGTTTACCATTGGCTTCCTCCCAAGCCATTGCCCCCGGAGACTCATTGAGGGCAGAGACTGTGTCCCCTTCACTCTTGCCTCAGTGCCCAGCTCAACCCAGCAGGTACCGCACTTCAGAACAAAACCACTTATTGAGGTCCTTCTCTGTGCCAGGCATTATCAACAGGCAGTGACAGTAAAGACTGCATGTGTGGATGGATTAATTCTTTCCTGGAATGCCTCACTCATCACCCGGTTTCTAACCTGAGCCAGCCCTTCCGTCTCAGCTCAGAGTCCACCTACCCCGAGGTACCTGGCTAGATGTGACCAATCCACCCTCCACTCTTACGTAGCTTTTTGTCTGTCGCGTATATTTGACACTTTTCATTTACTGCCTTATATTGTATTTGTTTGTATTCTCTAATTCAACAGTCATTCACTGACTGCTACTGAATGTAAGTCCCTGTGCAAGATGCCACAGGGAACAAAAAGATGGGCAGCACATGGTCCTTGCATTCATATATTATCTCTCCTATTCAGTGGCAACATATGCAAGGCAAGGACCATATCTTACTCATTTTCTAGTCATCTTTTCTTTTAAAAAAAAAAATCTCTCATGAAAAGGCCTGGCAGAGTAGGCATTCTTGCATATTTTTTGGATAGATGGATGGATGGTTGGGTGGTTGGACAGATGAATGGATACATCGATGGATGAGTGGTTGGGTGGATGGATAAATGATGCATAGAAAGATGGATGGTGAAATTCTTATATTGTACTGCAAATCTGCAATGATAGCACTAAAAATAAAGTAGCTGCCCAAATGTCCCATTTCTCTTACGTACTTGCGGAGCATCAGCGAAGTGCCAAGCCCATGCCGGGAACTGGGGATGGACACATAAATTAGTACAAATAAGACGCAGACCTGGCCTCAGTGACTTCTTGAGAAGGGAGCGTAAGCACATAAACAAGTCCCTGTGGTGGGACTGGGGCTGGGGGCGGAGGCTGTAACAGAAATCACATACAGTGCTCTACGAGAAGCACAGATGTTTGATCACTTTGTCCTTTCTTGATCAGGGAACTCCGCAGAGAGGAGGAGACAGTCGAAGGCTGTATTTGATTGTGCCCCATAGAAAAGGGACCCTATGCAGTTAGGATCAGCCAGAGGAGAGACCACAGGTGTCAGAGACTGGGGTCGATACGCTACAGCTGCAGTGGCAGTGCTCAAATGATGTTCAGCACATCCTCAGAGATGGGCCACCAAATGTCCCCCGTGCTCTAAAATAGATATTGTCCACAGCTGCACATACAGTGTTGAGAGGAACACTGAGGAGATGAGTCAAGTGTTCTGCGACACTCGGGTCAAACTTGAGGCGAGTGAGAGGTGCGAGTTACATCGAGTCCCAGAGAACTTGGGCCAAAAGAGATTCTATTTTTACTGGAACATGTGAGTGTGGATCACAATCAGGACGGTAAAAAGTTCACCTCAAATAGGAACACCATGCTGAAGGTGTACGAGAAGTAGACTTTTTTACCGGCAAATTTTCCAAATTAAACTTCTCTCCCCTTATAAAAAAAAAAAATAGACTTTGTTTTTTTAGAGCAGTTTTAGGTTCAGAGCAAAATGGAACGGAAAGTACAAAGAGTTCCCGTATGCCCGCTGCCCATCCCCTGCACCAACTTCTCCCACTAACTGTGTCCACGTCCCCACCAGATGAGGCTATTTGTTGGAATAGACGAATCCATAATACATTGTCACATCATTATCCCCCAAGTCCGTAGTCTACGTTAGGGTTCACGCTTGCTGTTGTACATTCTGTGGGTTTTCACAAATGTGTAATGATATGTCTCTATTATATATCACACTATACAGAGTAATTCATTTCATTGCTCTAAAAATCCCTGGTTTTACTTTTTAATCTCTTTGAGCATGCATGAATTTTTGAGTTTCAACAAGAAATTGGGGATCTGCTGAGCATGGCCTCAGACCCATAGGGAGACACAGGGGAGGTGACAGGAGGTCGGGCAGGTGGCCTGGGGCCACTTTGGGAAACCATAAAGGAGAGTATCTCAAACACGTTGATTTGAGTCACCCAGAATTCTGGGAAATAGGATGTTTTCTAAAAAAACGTTTGCCGCCACTTCTGAAAAGTTGCAGTTTCTCCAGGTACGTGGGTTATCTTCGGCGAGAACAAATTTCCTGCCAGCTTGAGGTCTCTGTTCAGCCGTAAGGATCCCAGTATCGTACGTAGTGTGTGTTATCCACGTGCTTTATTTAACAGACTCGCCCGATGTGACGTTTTATATCATCCTTGTCTCTAAGTGATTTGCAGCAGGAAGATAATAAACACTCTAGGGTTATACTCAAAAAGTCAAAAACAGCACAAATGTTGCAATCTGAGGTATTTGCACTTAAAAAGGCAATGTTTACTGAAATGGGGGGGACACATGACCTTTCCAGCAAACCACGCCACCATCCCTTTCTGTGAGGAAGTAATTATTTTGAGATACCAACACGCATGACGACCAGATGAATTATCTGAGAAAACTTAGCATCTAATGATGTTCTTTTGAGATCACAAGGAAGAATTATATTAGCTTGAGCTGAGTTGTTTTTTTTTTCCCCTCTCCCTCTCTCTTTACTTGTAAAAACAGTCACAAATGTAAGTGCTTTGGTGGGCTTGAACTTGTCAACAGCCAGTGGCTGGCTGTGGAGATAGGAATGTCACCTGTCTTTGGGGCCGAGACACCGTAACAGGTGTTTCTGTGGGAACTGGGAGTCTACCGCTGCACACCTTTAATCTCGGATCTCCTTTCTGGTGAAGTGCCCGTGATTCATAACTCAGTCACGTTACAAGGAATGTCTTTTTTTCAGATAGATTCTATCTCTGAGAACTTAAGTCAAGGGATTTTCAAACAGTCGCTTGATTTATGTACGTGAACCTCTCACTCAGGGAAAGAACTTTTATTTGGCAAACACCATAGGAACAGAGGCCTTAAAAAAATAATTAGGACTCTCTTCTCCTGCTTTAATCTCAACGCTCTCCCTGCACGCAAGGGTGTGGGTGGCCCACTTGCGCGTTTGCGAATTTGCAGAGAAGAGGTTGGGGGGTGGGGCTGGGGAGACATGACTAAACCTCCCTTTCTTTTGTTTGTGCAACAACTCAATTCACTGTCACCACATCAGCATATTTTGCTGCAAATCTCAGTGCCCTCTCACTTTCGTTTTACTTAATGCATTTCTACATTTTCCCAAGGCCACAGGAGCTGTTTTCTTGCGAGTGGCACCCTGCCTCCAATAACGAAAATTGCCTGGGTCTTGGAATCTCAGCCTTCATATTCTCCCATATATTATTTGGTCCTATTGTTCCTTAACTTGCTCATCATTCACTCGGTGAAGGGAAATTCCATTTGGCCCTTTTAAGACCGCCAGACTAGCTGACTTAAACACTCAGCCCCAGTTACTTCTGAATATTTCGGTTCTTTATTAAAATGGTCCTTTTAATGTCATCTTTAATTTAATCAAATAGTGTCATCAAAATAACATTTACTCTATTACTGCAAATTCACTGCATTATTAACTAGTGTAACTAGACAAAAAAGATGGTACAAACCCCCATGGAAATATATACTTACTGTAAAAGTGGATACAGTTCATAGATGTTCTATATTTAATTTGCAGTTTCAAAGCACTCTCTATGGAGAGGTTTTATGGTTCTGAAATAATTTAAAAACACACTTTACTACAATCCATAGCAGGTAGTTTTTGCCAATTTGGGAAGTTATGGTGCCTTGTACTTTCCAAAGTAAGCTGAACAGTGTTTTTTAACAGTGAAGTACCTCTCTCTCCCATTAGAAATGGGAATCTATCCTTGTACCACAAGTGGTGCAACCAAGGATTCCCTAGTTTTCTTTGGTACCCTCAAATCACCCAAATATAAATTACCTGGTATTTGCAGGTATCACCAGGATTCAATTAATTTGATGACAAAAATCAAGTCCTCAATGCCATTTTGGATAGTTTGATCAGAAAACAGGTCATGGTTAGGGCAGGGAGTATAGGATGAGGTGGTTATGTAATTTTTCAAGTCTTCCTTTGATTCATAAGAAAAACATATTTGTTACATTCAAGTCCATAGGTTCAGTAAAGCATAGTAGAATGAGCCTGGGGCTAAAAGGCAAGAGTTCTGGGGTTCAAGATCTTAAGTAAATCATTTTCTAGCCCTTAGTTTTCCTCCCCATCTGTGAAAAGAGGGAGTTCTATGATAGCAAACCATTTAATATTAAGATAATCCAATTTTTTTTCAAAAATGCTTGTATACCCACTTTTTCTTGAGATTAGTAAGGCCATCTTCTAATTAGGATTGTTTTTTTTTTTTTTTTTTTTT
>NW_012141080.1:5001426-5043471 GCF_000956105.1 Propithecus coquereli
CCATCCGTTCATCTGTCCCTCCATCCATCTATCCGTCCATTCACTTTCAGGATGTGAGAACGAGTAGTGCTGATGCCTAATGTGATACTCAGGCAGGTGTCATGGTGGAAGATCTAAGAGCTTCTCAAAATTCGCAGGATTAGTAAAGTGGAGGTCGACACATGAAAAAACACCATACAAATAAGACATGAAAAGGGCTTGAAACCTTTCTAGGGCCAAAGGCACGGACCGATAAATCCGAGACAAGCAGGGTACAGATGAGCTCTATCCATGGCGCTCAACCCTGCTGGAATCATCTCATTAACTGTAAAATATCCCGATACCTGGGTTCTTCTTCTGGAGAATCTGATTTAATTGAGTAAGGGGACATCCTGGGCATCAGGAGTTTTAAAACTCCCTAGGTGACTCTAATTAGCAACCACGGTTAAGAATAAAGTGTGTGTGTAAG
Organism: Propithecus coquereli; assembly: GCF_000956105.1. NCBI lineage: Eukaryota > Metazoa > Chordata > Mammalia > Primates > Indriidae > Propithecus > Propithecus coquereli. The sequence goes on from NW_012141080.1 coordinate 5,001,875, forward strand.
GGGAGATCTTTCCGGATGATTAAAGGACGTACCAGTGGTGTTTGTGCCTTAGGTCTATCAGTGGGTATATGGCGCATGATGGGCCACATGTCACAGGGGTGAGGGATACGGGCTTATGTTCTGGTTTATACAGCAAGGACAACACTGAACCTGCACAGCTAATCCCAGACACCCGTGTTCTGGTGTAAAGAATTGCTGGCACTTGACTTATAATATTTGATCCCAAGACTGGCCATACTTTGGATTGTAGGTCAAAGACACCCTCACCCCTGGCTAGGAAAGCAAGAAAATTATTGAATCAGGGCTTCATTTCTTCTCGTGTAGTGAGTGCTTGGCTGGTGGTACTTTCAAAACCAAATCAGCGTTTCTTGCTGCTGAATGACCAGGCTAATGTCACCCATCCTTCAGCTATCCACAACTTGTCCTCTAACAACCTTAAGAGTTAACATGAAAGAAGACTGTCACCCCATGGAAAGCATTCACTTGCTTTAGGTTAAAGGCTCTGGAGATTGCAATGACTGTCTCATTTTGTCACATTCTTACCACAGAAGGAAATAGCTCCATGATACAGCAGATATTTATTGAGTCAGACACTGCCAGGCATGGAACAGATCCAGTGGTAAGAAAGAAATTGTCTCTGTCTTCAGGGTTCTTACAATCTGGAGGGGACAGGGAGCTAAATCAGGAAGTTCAATAGAGCACGCTACTCATAATTCCTTGTGTCATCAGCCTCTGGTTGTATGAGTCTATGGTACAGGTATATAGCACTTAATCCAAAAGGAGCATATCTAGCTTTGGGAGTTCTTTTCTATTTAGTTGCCATATTTTTATTTCTTCTCGTTCACTAACATTGTCTTTTATTGAATCTCTGCCTCAGTTGTTATATTATGTCACAAGTAAAGCACTTCAGAAACCTGTGGGGCGTGCTTTGGTAACCAATTCCCTTTAGTTTCCTGGAAACAGAAGAATCTGTAGTGTATTCTCCACAGAGTATCTTTGGAGGAAAGAAATTACTCACTTGTAACTGGATGTCTCACCAGTCAGCTCTACAGGTCTGTGCTTGCTGACTGCAGGCCCATGAGACCCAGGTGGCAGGAACTGGGGATTAACCTGGCAGCCAGTTCTCTGTTCCCATCAGCACCTACTTCCAGCGTGCTCCTGAACAAGCCTAGAAATCTCAGCTTCAGGTATAGGTTTCCCTCAAGCAACTCAGAGAGACTCAAACCAAGCATTCAGTGGTTATGTTCCAGATCATAATCTCTTACAATCCAGGTGGCCTTGCATGCAGGGATGGTGATATCAGAAAATAGAAGGTTTATGTAGATTAGTGAGAAAAATGGGGGAAACCACTTACCATTATAAGTGTTTTTTTTTTTTTTAAAAATGATGGTTATATAATTGAATGTGGCTAAGTTGGTGTGGTTCTCTGTAAAACTAGGTGATGTAAGGAAGTTTGTCTTTGACTATCAAAGGAAGGCGCAGTCTGCGGCATGGCACAGAGATTTATACTCAGTAGATATATAGCTGTGAGATGGATGGATGGACGGATGGATAGGTGGGTGGATGTATCCCTGGATGTGTGGAAGTGTAAATGGGCACGTGGTAGCTGGGTGCATGGATGCATGGAAGCATGGATGGATAGGTGGTACGTGGGTGCATGGGTAGATGGATAAGTTGGTAGGTGGAGAGATGAGGGGTCGCATGGAAGGGCAGGTAAAGGGATGAAGGAAAGGCCTGTTCCCCTGAAGGGACTCTACAAATAGGCCTCGAGTCTCCAGCTCTCTTGTGTAAGAGAATCCCCAGTGCAAGCTTGTTAAAATAAGTGTACCCTGGAGTTTCACTCCCAGAGATTGTGACTCACTAAGTCTGAAGAGCAACTTGGATAACTTTAGTTTTTAAACAGGTGCCCCAGGTTATCATAGAATAGGTAGTCTTGCCATCCTGGATCCTAAGTCATCTCTATTTCTGCTACATCTTCCATTTTACTGATTTGCAGAAATCATTCTGTGGTTCCATATTGCCTACATCCAGGAGGTCGGCTTTCAAATTTCTGTCAAAGACAATTTGGCAGGAATTGGGGATAAACCTGGCAGCCAGGTCTCTGTTGTGAGGAGCAGCTCTCCTTTTTCCCATCAGCATCTGCTTCCAGGATGCTCCCAAACAAACCTGGATGTGACTTCTACTTAAGATCCAAGGTCCAGGCCCCAGGGGAGCTTGGGAAAGGGATGACCTTAGGGTGAACGGGAGGGAGAGGCTTGTCTTCTTACCTGGAATGTCTCCCAGAGGAGAGGAAGAGCCAAGCCCGTGACAAGGGCACCCATCCACCCTGTAGGTAACTTTCCCTGTGGTGTGATTTGGTGGTGGCTTCTCTTTTGTCCATCCCAGTAGCTGAATCTCATGCCAGAGGGCAGAGATTGGGAGCGAAGAAAGGCCCGAGGGCACTGGGCAGGGCTAGGAGGCTGAGGAGTTTCACACATTTGTGATTTCCTTGTAGGCCAAGTTTACTCTCAGGGATGACAGTCATTTTCTAAGAAAGCGAGATTGCTTCGCGTTGCATTTAAAGGCTTAAATAATGTATTCTGTCAGACAATTCTCTGAAACGGTTTTCCAAGTGAATGCATCAGAAAGTGCCTAGAAAGAATGCCTGGCATGGGAAGGAGGAGGGCATTTAGAAAATGTGAGCTGCTTGAATCAGAATCTAACCTGAGATGTATCTTACCTACGGTAAGGTGCACACACATCAGACATACAGTTCAATGAATTCTTACTCATTTATATAACTGTGTAAACACCACTCAGATCAAGACAGACAACATTTCCAACACCCCAGAAAGCTCATCCGTACCCCTTTCTAATCACTAAGTTCCATCATCATGAAGCACTAACCGCTATTCTGACTTCTATCACCAGGGCTCTTTCTGTTCTTGAGTTTCATATAAATAGAATCACCCAGTGTGTGTGTTGGCTCCTATTAGGCTGTAGGATTCACCCACATCCTTTCATTCTTTATTGCTGTGTAGTATGCCATTCCTTCAACAGTTTATTATTATGAAAAATTTTTAACATACATAAAAGTTCAAAGAATTGTATAGTAAATACTCATATGCACCACCCAGATTCTATTAATACAGTTAACATTTCTCTCTCCTTACATCTCTGCCCATGTATCCATCCCTCTATCCAGCCATCAGTCCATTTTATTTTATGATTCATTGCAAAATAAGTTGCAGACAGCAGTCACTTCACTCCTAGACACCTAAGCACATGTATCCTTATTGCATTATTGAACTAGAGTTTGCCAGTTCAATAATGCTTATGGTTGTTACGTTGGTCATTTTTAAAAAATATTAATAATTAGGGTGATGTAATGATAAAGCTATTAAGAGCCAGCATTTATTGAGCATGGACTTTCTACCAGACAGTGCACTAAGCACTTGACACATATGTACTTACAGTTACTTCCATCGTAAGATGCAGAAACCGAACCTTAAAGATGCTATAGACTTGCCTAAGTTTGCAAAGAAAAGGAATCAACTCTGGGCTGTGGCTGACTTCAAAGCCAGTTGCCAGGATGCAATGCACTTAAATTTGAGTTTCAATTGAGACTTGGTTCAAATTCCATCCTTGCCTCCTACTAGTTGTGTGACTTTGGGCAAGTGAACTAACCTCTATGAACCTCAAATTTGTCCATCAGTAAAATGGGACAGTAATAGCAATACCACAGAGTTATTGTCGATGATTGAATGAGATTTTTAAATGCCTAGTAAAATGCCTGCCTTATTCATATTCACAATCTAGTGGTTTCTACTAGAAGAGTCTGGAACTGTTAGCATCCCTAGAACAAACTTTGTTACTCAACATGGTTTTGTTGCTGTTGTTGCTGTTTTTCGTTTTGGCTTTGTCCTTGCTGCACTGTGATTTGATCCCATTTAAGCAGCTCCGTCTGCAAACACAAACCCTTCTCTATCTCTTCACGCAGTGATGTTATAATATCTGGAGACTTATTGATTATTTGTTTGATTCTATTGTGGGCACAGGAGCAGTTCTTAGATTAACACTATTAGATTTCCCCAAACAGTATTGCTGTGGTTTATACAATTGGACGAAGCGGGTGATCTAATTTGGACTCAATTTGCTCTAAAGTAGAGCTGGAGGAAGGAGGTGCTGCGATTTGGTTCTGAGCCTGAGAATAAGTATGAAAAAGTTATCTCCTGGTGATATCTGTGTGCCTCATCAATTCCAGATACACTGCGTGAGCAGGTCTGAGGATTCAAAGCTTTTTTTTTGCTTGGTTTCTTTTCTTTCCTATGAGCTAAAGAACCTAGCTTTACCTATCCAACTGAGATATTAAACCCACTGATATAACTTATTTTTCCACGTGAAATCTCTCAGAAAAAAAAAATTAAGTTGAGTTTTCTAGAGGCAATGGGTTAAGAGGAGATAACAGATATGCCCACAAACAAATCATTTCCTGATAGCTGTTTTGGATGGAACAAATGGAAAACATCGCTTCTTTTCTTTCTCTGTACACCCCCTACCCTGGCATCTAAACATATCTGTAATCATACCGTGTATAGAAGTTTCCATTCTGCTTTTGACCTTAACGTTCCACAATATTATTGACTCTTCATTAACATCATTTTTAATGATGCCTATAAATTCCATTCATTGGCTACTACTGTAGTTTTTTTTAACCCTTCCCCTAACATTAGAAATTTAGATTGCTTCTAGATTTTCCTTCTTATAAATAAGGCTAAATAGTAACATGTGAGTTTTTTAGACTAATAAATATAATATGTAATATTCAACCATTTCCTAAGATTTGATTACCAGAAGTAGAATCACTGAGTCAAAAGGTATATACTTTTTTAAGGGGCTTAAAAATATTGCAAAATTGTTTTCATGGCCTGTCTATATCATTGAAAATGGTGGGTTCAAATCGAGTGTACCCCCTGTCCTACTTTGGCAAAGCCACTTAACTTTTCTTTGCTTCGGGTTCCAAATCTGTGAACGGGAAAAACAATAATGCCCGCCTCATAGAGCTGTTGTGAGGACTGAGTGAGTTAATAATATATATAAAGTGTGTAGACTGTCTGGCACACAGAAAGGGCATGTAAATACTATCTGTCTATTATAACCATCATCACTGCCTTCACTGGAGGAAGGGTCTGTGGAATACACAAATCGTCCAGAGGCTTCCTTTGGTCCTTTGTTTTCATTTCTCCCCTTCTAGAACTTTCTCAAATGCTTACCAGCCCCTGCGATATCTGATATATGTTGCAGCCTGTTTTCCCATGTTTACCTACCTCTCTGAGAAGCCCATCAGCCCTGAGAGGTACCTGGAAGGGAAGGGGCAAGCTTATTAGGTGGATGAAGCCAGCCCCAAACAATCAGGAGATGATGACCCCTGTTCTCCCCCAGGCTTTTAAAGGCAACTGAACACAGGAAACAGGCGTCATGCAGATTCGACCTGCGAGGGCCTGGTGGGTATTAGGTTCCCACTGGTCGAAGGGTCACCACGAACGGTCAGGAGTTGACACAGGAGGACTGAGGGGCTGGCAGCTGCAGATGAGGGCGCAGAGTTCCAAATCTGTGGGTTTGTAGAAGCAGGAGGGGCAGGATGGGAGAGGCTGGGGGTGGAGTCACGTAAATGGCCCTAATGCAGCATCCTGGGACACACCAGCAGCTGCAGGATGAGGAGAGAACAGGGAGACAGGGAGCCTTCCCTCTTCCCCCAGTTCTGTGTTCTCACTTCTCATTTAGCACACACACTCATACGTTAAAAATAGGTGTGTCAGTGTCTGTTTAACCTTCCATTCCTCTACATTCTCTACGAGCAAGGTGTGGATCTTATGCCTCCTTTTGTTTCCAACTCCCAGCGCAGTGCACTGTCTATAGGAGAAGATCCATATGTGTGAATGAATAAATGAATGAATGGGTAACTTTCAGACTATCCAGAAACTATACGTCATCACCCTACCCATCCAGGCTCTGTAGGGAACTGTGAGCACCAACCCTAGACAGGAAGCATGTGCTCTGAGTCCCAGAGTTTCTGTGTGGATGGAGAAAAATTGTCACTGCTAATTGCCAGAGAGACCAGGTTGTGATGGTGGCCAAACACTTCCCTGGGGAGTTCTCACCAACATTGCAGAATGGGGCAGCAGTGTTCATTATGGATGCAATTACGTTTCATTGTTAACTATCACAAGCTCAGGGACATTATGATGACTGCTATAAGTTTGTTTTACATGTAAATTTTGACCTCAAAGCAATGGGGCGGGCATTTCCCAAAGGACCCTGTCTAGAGGTTCAGGGTGGCGACAGTAAGCTCAAGCCCAAGCTGCCAAGGAGGCTGATAACAGGAGAGGCATTTCCTCCTCCTCCTCCTCCTCCTTCTCCTCCTCCTCCTTCTCCTCCTTCTACCTTTTTTTTTTAACCATGCTCATTGGTTTTAGGAATCATTAGCATGGTAAAGATTAAAGCTATTGGAGATAGCACAGATTGTTTCATTTTATTATGTTCAATTGGATTGGATCCGAGCCATTTGCAAAGTGCAGTATTACCATAAGAAGGGACTTGGAATGTTTGTCACATAATACCCCTTCATGGAGAAGGCAGTTTCTTCAAATAAAAAAAAAAAAAGAAAGAAAGAAAAAGAAAGAAGATGACTTGAAATAGCATAGCTTTCTTCTGCTTTCAAATGTATAACAGAATAGAACTTTGTATGTCCAGGCAGATTGCCTGGACCCTGGTGGGTGGCCCAACTACCTGGTCCCAGTGGCCCTTATCTTGTTATTTTGTTCGGTAGAGACCTGGCATGTAACTGTGGGAGGCAGAAGCCTGGTGGAAGGAGGAGTCAAAGGACCCCCCACGGCTATTTCTCTGTCTGGTCTTATGGTTTGGGGTGCTGAACTCCATTGCAAACCCTAGCGTGCCCCTTAGGTGCTTCAGGGCACAAAATTAAATTAAAGCTGAGAACTCCGCCCTGCTATTTTCACCTGATCTGCCCCCATCTCATTTATCGGATTTTGTTTTTTCAGTTTGTTCATGAAAATGGGAGTCTCCTGCTGCTTTAACAAAAAATAAATAAATAAATAAAAACATTATGCTAAGTCAAAGAAACTAGTCACGAAAGACCATGTATCATATGATTCCATTTAGACAAAATGTCCAGAAGAGGCAAATCTATAGTGACAGAAAGGAGATGAGTGGTTGCCGGTGATTGGGGTTAACAGCTAAAGGGAGCAGGATTCCTTTTGGGGTAACAAAAGGTTTTTTTTTAATGAATTGTGATGATTGTTGTGAATGTACTAAAAACTATATATACTAAATTGTGTGGTATGTAAATTATATCTCAGCGAAGCTGTTAAAAAATCACATGAAAACCATGATGTGATTCAACCAGTCTGATACTCAGATTTCCCACTTGTCCCCATGTAAGTCTGGACCAGGACAGAAACACAGGTGTGGCCTGAGCAGCACACAGTGGAATGGGCCTGTCACCTCCACCCCAAGCCCCCATGAAAGCCATTAGCTCTTTTGATAGGCACAACACTGTGTGGCCTCTCAATTACATAATCAGATTTATCCCTGTGCTGTTATTAATATAATTTTCTTTGATTCTCTGTCTTTCCCCACTACAGGGTAAACTCCTTAAAGACAGTCTCTAGTTCTAGTTTTTGAATAATGTCAGTTACAGTAACGTCATGCCCAGCATGGTACTTCTTATTGAGAACTTAACAATGAATAAGAAATCTTGAGAGATCTCAATTTATTTGGGAAACTGGTACTACCTAATGGAACCAAGGAAGTGTCAACCCAAGGGGTTATGTTTCAGCTGGGTCTTGAATGATGCACGGACCTCACTAACTATGGAAACAGAAGAGTAGGACTTTCAAGGTAGAAAGAACACTATTAGAAAAGTTATGGAGCTAAGAAAGAACTTGATGTAATGCCAGAATGGTGAGGAATTTGCTGAGAATTAATTAGAGACCACAATTTAGAAAGATAGCATATGCCATGTCCAAAGCTTTCATACAACAATGTCTACTATTCCTTCTGCCTTCCATATTAGTCATGATTCTTGGTGGCAACTAAACCTAGCATATGGCAAAAGGGAATATGTTGGTTCATGTACTAGAAAGCCTAGAAGGGGCCCCTCAAGCAAGGCCGGAACCAAGGCCCCAAAAAAAAAATCAGATTATTTGTCTCCTTCCATCTTTTGCTATGGGGGTCTCTGTTTGGCTTACTTCTGTTTGGCTTTCACTACCTGGTGGGAGAAACAGCCACCAGAAGGACCAAACTCCCATTCTCATACTATATTCATAACAACAGAGCTCCTCGCTCTGTCTCCCAGAATATATGTAACCCTGGTAAGATTCTAGACCAATTTGGGTCACATGCTTTGGCCATGAGTCAAGCACTGTGTTCAAAGGCTGTTTAACAACCAACCAAGATCATGTATCTACCAACACAGACAGGGAACAGAGCGCTCGAATTGACCCTCAGGTTCAAATGAAGTAAAATGAGCTTCCTAGAAGAACGGAAGAAAAGGGAAGGCAGCTGGGTGTACCAAAGTGGCATTAGAATATCTCCTGTGTTTCCTAGGAATTTCTTTTAGAGTTCAGGCATTGAGCTATGTGTGTGGTACCCTGTTCTTGTGATGCTGGGTTCCAGATCCTAGCTGAGGATTTTACACACACATCTGTTAAATTCCATTTAGGGAGAACACTAGTTCATTTCTCTTTCTGGGATCTCAGTTTTCTTATCGTCAGGATGGGGACAATAGTGTGGACACCGCAGGCTCGTTAGGAAGATCCATCAGGAACATCCATCCTGCACTCGGAGATCATCATCGTTCTTCCCAGGCCAGGGTCGGACACGTCACGTTAGTAAACTCTGATCTGCCAGAAGTTATTCCCGTCCACCCAAAGGCCCCAGACCTCTTGGGAGAGAGCAGGTTGCCCTCCATGTGTCAAGGAGGAAGAGGCTCGGGGCAGGTGGCAGAGCCGCTTCGTTTGCAGATGAAGCCGGGCTCCCTGGCCGTCAGCTGCCGTGCTCGGAGGGGCGGCGTTCAGACAAAGAGGCAAATTTAAATTCATGTAATGGTGCTGTTTGTAACATTGAATACTTAAGACATCTGCTCAAAGTCTCGCATTATAAATGAATGGAAAGGATCCAGGGGCGCTTTATTAGATGGGAGCTGTTAAGTGAGCGCCGCATATTTCAAAGCAGGATCTTAATCAGACATTATTTATATCTATAATATTCTATAAATTAAAAGCAGTAGAAATAGTCACCAGAAGGATGTCAGTAAGCAGGGGCAAAAAAAAAAAAGAGAAAAGAAAAGAACCTGAAGCTTCAACAAGAGGCTTGCTAGTCCCCTCTGGGGGAGGAGGAGTGAAGAGTTGCAAATTTACCGTCATCGGCAGGTGTGTAAATGTTCCGTTTAAATTAAATGGCACGTGTCATAAAGTAACATGCCGCTGCACATCCCACCCTCTGTTTCTGTTTCGGCTGCAGAGTCTATTTTTCTTTCCCTTCCAGCTCAGCCACCTTCTCCTCTCTGACACCGGGACACCCAAGACTCCTACTTTATTATTTCCTTTTACTTGAGTTCATTATGTTCTGTGATTCAGTGGAAACATAAAAAATGGTTCTTAATTTTAATTAATGGCAAACTTAGAACAGGCCCATTTAATAAATCTGTTCTCTGAACTTAACACGTCTCCTGGCCTGTAAGGGCCGCCTGTCATTTTATTAGCTGCAGGAGCCTCCCCGCCGAATGGCTGAGTAATTGACAAAAACTGCAGGTAAGGCAGGAGCCCCGTAATTGATTCATACGATCCCTTCCTCCAAACGCACTGAAGAGTTAATTATTTTTCCTGCAGTTGGGACTCAGCTGTTGTTTCCACTGGGATTAAACAGCTGTCAGCATTGTTAATGACATCAAATTCATGCATTAACATCCTCTCGTTCCCTTTCCCGTATAAAGTGGAGTTGCGGAAATCTCTTCCATGTCCCCCTTTATGAAGGAGTGAAAATCCTGGGAAAGATAACGGCCCTTATTACAAAACCACAGACCGGAGCTCGTGTTGATGGAATCTCGTAATGAGTAATTAAGCCGCTTTGCAAAAGTCGGGCTGTCATGTTGGCATTTCGGTACTTACGTTCCCCGGTGGAAGCAGCTGGGGAGACTGGGAAGGTGATAAAGGGAAGAAAAATAGAACACTTCTAGAACTATCTCCACTTTTTTTTCTAACAATACAAAACAGAGCTACTAAATAATTAGCCAACCAAAAATGAATTCTTAAAGTATCTGCCAAACATCTGTAACAATATGTCTGATGAATAGGAACCCTTCCCTCAGTTTTTTCTTTCTTCTTCTTATTTTTTTTTTAAGAGAATTTTCTTTCTGTCTTAGTCTCCCAAATTGTAGAGAACAAACTTCAGGGTTTTAATTTTGTTTGCCTTGTTTTGCTTTGTTTTGTTTTGTGGAGCACTCTCTTAGCAAATGAAAGTTTAAAGCCTGCGTTCAGTTTGACTAATCTGTTCCCAAAGAAAAAGTAAATGAAAAGTATTTCTGGGTGTCTTCAACAACACAAGTTCCTGTGCAGATATAGGAGCAGGGTCGAGGGGGTGAGCGCTCCAGGGCTTATGGGCTGAGAGTCCCCACTTCCCTTGGAAATCAGAATTGGGACATTTCTATCTCTGACTAGGGAGAAATATACATGTGTAGAGTTTTTGTGTTTTCCTTCCACGTATTTATTTCATTCAACATTACCTGTCCTAGGATTATTTCAGAATAATGTTATTACTAGTCTGCTTTCTTTTCCCTAGCACAAAACTCATGCAACATTTATGTTGAATGTTTAAAATTCTTTTCTAAAATGTTTCACCTTTCTGGAAAAAAAAAACCTTGCATTCAAAAAGTGTGAAGTGCTCTTCCCATTTCTGCACTCGGAAGTGCAGTGTGATTTCACAAATGAAACAATATCAGGAAAATTCAATCTTGCTAATCCTTTCCGACAGAAAAGAAGGAAAATATACTCATCGGAGAGCAGATTCCTTTAGATTTGTGTTAGAGAAAAACCATTTCTAATGAACTAACGGGACAGAAGCAGGGCCGTTAAATGAATAACCACCTTCCAGTCCAGATAATACAAGAGGAGAGTTTTATGTATCACATCAATAAACATCTTAATTAACCAGCACGTGGTTCTCCCCGATACCTGCCCCACACCACACCAGGCTTCAGAAGAGTCTTGGTAAAGGAGAAAATTGCTCTGCCTTAAGTTCCATGACCAGATGGGGCTTCATTTTCCATAACCAGGTCCAGTTACAATGTGACGAATCCGTCTTGGTTAAGATTATCAACCAAAATAAATCACATACTCATCTTTAAACATCATGTGATGCACAGGGAATTATTGCAGTTTTGTTTTGTTTTGTTTTTGATTTAGCACAAACCTAAATATTACTGACTCATAAAAAAAATGTCACCTGACGCAATTGCCCTGCCTGAAGAGTAGGACGAATCGTTCCGTGGATAGCTAATATTGTCTCCTTGGCCAAACCCTCAGACCCACACGTGGTGTCTGGTGTTGGGTCCCCCGGCTCCCCAGCCTTCAGCATGGGATGTTTAGGGCGTAGCCTTCCAAGACCGGCAACCCAGGCTGGGAAGCAGAGGCAATTTATTAGCCCAGCTTCCTGTCTGCCGAAGGCCCGGGGAGGCTGTGAAATGGCACAGCTGAAGTCAGATTCCACCAGCGCAGTCACGGCGCTTGATGAGGCCTCTCCGGGCACAAAGAGAGATGGACATTTCTAGGCTTGTGGGACAGGCTCCCTAGGCCCCTCCTCTCTGCTGGTGAGACCTTCATTGAATTCGAAAAGGCCTCTAATACTGGCCTGGCTGGATCCCTCCTTTTGCTTTGTCATTCTACATTTCAACTCTAGACCAGAATTTATTGCTGCCAATAAAAGACACCTTCACCCCTTAAAAACCCAACATTGTTAGGCTTTATAATATAGTTATCAATTATCAATTACAATTATCAATAGTTATCTTGTATCAATTACAAGAATGACCTCATCTGATCCAGGGGTTCTAAAATGGGGCCAATTTTGCCCCTTAGGGGACATCTGGCAATGTCCAGAGACGTTTTTGGTTGTCACAACTTAGTAGAGGGGCCTGGCGTGCTCCTGGCATCTGGGAGGTAGAGGCCAGGGATGCTCCTCCACATCCCACGTGAACAGCCAGCCCCTCGCAACAGAGAATTACGTGGTCCCAGATGTCAACAGTGCTGAGGGTGGGAAACCCCAGCCGGGAGTGTTTCTCAACCTTTTATTTCATTACTACCCCCCACTGCCAACCCAGGAGCCTTTTGAGACAGACATTCCTAATTGCCCTCGCCCGTGAAATTTTAATGCCACAATGTACTGAATTCCTGTTTATGTACTGTATGCCTATCTGTGCTTTATACATCACAAGGGTGAACACTTTTTGTTCCCCACTCCTCCCACCCCCCCAAAACCAATTTTGACGCCCCTGGATATGTTGTCACCCTGTTGGAATGCACAGCCCAGAGAAAGTCTTTGTCCATAGGCAACACAGAGCCAACCAAAGCCTTAGAACAAGGGAAGGTAGTGACGGAATTCAATTTTTGCAGCAACTCTGGTAGGCACGTGGAGGGTGGGAGGGAATAGACAAGACCTCTGCCTCCTAGCACCATAAGGACCTTTGCTGTTGGGACCAAACCTCTTCCAGCTCTATCCAGAGCCACCTGTCCCACCCTTTGCCCCTGCCAACCTCCATCCCTGGACATCCTCCTGCCTTTTAGCTGCCAGTGCTTGAAAACTTCTGTGAAACCTCTTTATGGAGATGATACTTCTTTTCAATGTTGCATGGGGCCAGTGCCCCACTCTGGGGTACACAACATTGATGGCTATGTTACTCCTTCGAACGTAAATTTCAGGATCATATCTTCATTGTCCATCCATGCCCTGCACAGCTCCTGGCTGAGAGTAGGCACTTGGTAATTATATCTTGGATGAAAGAACGGACGAACGGGTGAAGATGAGCTTTTCTTCTTGCAAAGCTCCTCGCACGCTTTAATCTCTCCAGCATCTTGTGAAACACACCTACTTCTTTCTGATCTTCATTTTTTAAGTAGTTTTGAAATGAGAACTGATGGGGCTGCTTTGGCTCCTGGTACCCAAGGTCCCCGCTCACTCCCAGCACTCAGGGCTGTGCGGTCAGAGTCTCAGATCCGGAGCACGTGATGTGCGTGGGCCCGTGACTAATAGCCGCACAGCACACGATGGCGGCAGCCTGGGAGGCCGAGCGAGCAAGTAATTTCTGAAGAAGGGACCCACGAGGCAGAGAATGAGAGGCGTGATGCAGGAGAAGGAGCATGCACTTTGCCAAGACAGCTCGATCTGGGCCTCAGCCGAGGATGTTGAGGTTATAAGCAGCATGGCCTCGCATCTCCAAGCCTGAACATCCACACCTGAGATGATAAGACGGTCTCTTGGATGAATGTGATGCTGAAATAAAATAATACAAAGAGAAAATGCCTGGGGCATACTAGGAGCTCAACAGATATTACTTCTATCTTCCCCACTCTCGATCTCTTCACTGCAACTACTATTTTAAATACTTTTTCCTTGAGGCGAATGTTAGTGCTGGTGTTGGCAGAGCCTCCTTGAGGCCTGGTTCAGATGCGACAGTGCAGGGCAGTGTTCCGATATCGTCCGCAGTGCGCATGCGTGCCACCCCCACCTGCCACGCCCTGTTCTTTTTCTCAGGCCCACCAAAAAGGAAGGAACTGGCCGAGAGTGGACAACTCTTTTTTGTTCATTTTATTTCTTTGAATCTAGCATGTAAGTGTGAGCTCAGCAGAGAGGTTTCCCCCTGGCTTGGGATGATCAGGTTTCAACTGAGGCTCACACAGCTCAACAGAGGCAACCTTTTTGCTGCCTCAGGGCAATTTCATCAGAGGTGTTATGTCACCTCTTTAGCCCCATCTGTGGCATCTCTGGTGCCCCTACGCCTCTGAATCAAGCGTTTGTGTTGAACCACTCATTTTGGCAAGACTTACTCAGACAGGAGAGCCCTGAGAGCTCTCTAAGGAGGAAGGAGGGGAAGGACGGTGTTTGTCAGAAAGGTGTGGGCTCTTGAATTTAAATGGCCTCCCACTGGGAAGCAGAGGAACAGACATCCTTGTAGCATCCTCCAGAGCCCCTGAGACCCTCAGGTGATATTATTGTCATTTGCCTCATTCCTTTTGACCACAGAAGTTCCTGGGGTGGCCCTGTTTCTGCCCTGGCCCGCCAAACAAAGCACACGCCATAGATTAGCGCAGTGAGCCTGTCCCTTCACAGACTTCCTCTCTGCATATGTCCTTATTTGGGGGAATGGCTTCATTCGTTTTTCTCTGAGGGGCCTAATATAGCACTTTCACAGTTACAAGAGTGAAAGGGGTGAGGGGATAGAAGAAGGAAAACAGTGAATGCTGAGCCTTGAAGGAAGTGCCCAGAGGAAGGGGAACCCCGACAGGCCTGGGACCATGCGCACAGCAGGGGCTCAGAGGGTGCCCGAAAGCATGTGACCATCCTGCAGGAGCCCCTACCTGGCACCCCAAAAACACACTCCCATCTCACCCTCACCCCACACTCCCTTCTGAGCAGAGTTCTTTCTGGGAAGCAGCAAACACACATAAAAGCAAGGAAACTTAAGGGACACACTTTTTCCTATTTTTTTAAAAAAATTGAGATGAAACTCATGTAACATAAAATTAACCATTTGAAAGTGAACAACTGCGTGACAGTTAGTACATTCCAATGGTGTACAGCTACCACCTCTGTGTAGTCCCAAAATACTTACATCGCCGACAGTAAAACACTGTAACCATAAGCAGTTATTCACTATTCCCTCCTCCCGCCAGTCTGCTTTCCGTCTCGATGGATTTGACTGTTCTGGGTGTTTCATACAAACAGGCTCATATGACATGTGTGTGGTCTTTGTGTCTGGCTTCTTCCGCTCAGCTTAGTGTCCTCAAGGTCCGTCCCCATCGCTGCCTGTGTGAGTACGTCATTCCTTTTTACGGTTGAGTAGTATTCCATTGTCTATTAACATTTATATCACAATTTGTTTATCCATTTGTCCATCGATGGATATTTGGCTTGTTTCCACCTTTTGGCTCTTGTGAACAGTGCTGCTGTGAACATTTAGGTAGGAGTGTTGCTGGAGTACCGTTTTCAGTTCTTTGAGGTGTATGCCTAGGCGTGGAAGTGCTGGGTCATGTGGTAACTCTGTTTAACTTTTTGAGAAAGTGTCGAATTCTTTTCCACGGCGGCCGCGCCCTCTTACATTCCCACCAGCAGTGCACAAGGGTTCGAATTTCTCCACATCCTCACCAACCCTGGCTGTTTTCTCGGGTGCACTTTCACCTCCCTGGCCCCTCTCTCTCCCCCACATCTTCAAGCAGGTGCAGTGATGTCAGGATAGGAGGAGCTGCATCCACCTGCGTTAGCATCTGGTCCCCTTTGTGGCCAAGCCCCCTTGGTCCTACCTGCTCAACACTTGTCTCTTTTATTCTCACGCAGATACAGGAGGTGTGTCTCTGGAATACCAGTTGGGGCTCATTTTGTTTTATGCTACATATATTATAGGTCCCCCTATTACAAGAAGAATTCATATCAATATAGAACATTTGAAAAACACGGAGCAGAAAGCACACAGAAGTCAAACATGCCATCCACAGCCCACCACCCAGAGATAACCCCTGTATTTAATTCATTTCCTTCTAATATTTGGGTTTTATAAAAATACCATGTTAGTTAGGCATTGGTTTGACTCCAGGTGAAAACTACTCCTATTACTAACATGCTCACCATCAACAACAGGAGAGAAGCGTGCGTCTGTCTCGGGGTGAGTTGGGGGGGGCTGCTCTACGGAGGGGTTCGGATGCTGTGGCCTCCGTGTTGGGATCAGGCTCCTGCCCGGTGCGCTTTTGCCCAAGGCTGGATTAGGGGCAGGTCCGCTTCCCAGAATCTCTTGGAGCTGGCTGGGGTTCCTGTGAGGGTTTTCCAGAGGTTCCACCCAGCCCTGCAAAGAGAGCAGTGTCAAACAGGAGCCCCTACTAGTTGGGTTGAAAGGGTCGAGTTGCTCAAACTTCACTAAGACAGAGCGGTACCCATCTCTCAGAGCACGCACAGTCGCGCCTGAGGCACAAGATGCTGAAGAACCTGGGAAGGTCCCCGGAAGCCCAAGACTTACTTTTTTAGTCTAGAAAATATTACTAGCATTCAATGTCCCCATAGGAAAACTGCACTGCATTTACCCAAAGGATGTGACTGATAACTGGAGATAATCAATGTTGCAGGATACATCAACGTGTGGCCACCTTGTCCCCCAACTCCCACCCCAAATGCATGGTGGACTGTAGTTATCTGTCACCTTTACAAGCATCTAATTTTTAAGTCTTCCTTGTGAAGTAGGTCGCATTAGCTCCATTTTACAGATGGAAATACTGAGGCAGTTGGCCAAATGTGGCTCATTTCCTTCTTGATTTCCACTTCTTCATTTTGAGTAAACACTTTCGCTGCTAATTTTATTCCACCAACGTCCTTGGAATGGTTTTAGTTCTCTTGGCAACAACCAAGCCTACACAATACCCCTTGAATTGGCAACGTCACAGTCAAACTTCCATTTTAACAAGTAATTGTGCTGTAGTTAATTAAATTGACTGCCTGGCAATCCAGCCGCAATTAAAATACTAATAGTTTATTTATTTATTTCGTTGTTCACAAAGCATTTGTTACCTTCCGCCATCTCTCGGGGTCCTATTTGCGTATCCTGATGGTGGGAATTATGATAATACAACTGATCATCATTATTATTATTATTATTATTATTATTATTAGGTACAGGAACCACACATGGCATTTCAAATCAGGATCAGAATTCTGACCTTGAAAGGGGGCCCAGATCAGCTCAATTCTCCCAAGGAGACAGAAGTCTTGGTTTAGCAACTAAATTTGTTGCTTTTTGAATAAGTACTTTGCAGGGCTTAGTTTCATCATCTGAAAAGGAAGAACAGGACAGGATTATCTTGAACGTCCTCTCCGGTTTGAAGGGATTATGATTCTCTAATTCTCTAGGATTGGGCTCAGTGGGCAACGTGTAGGAGTTATGCTATCTCGAGTTTCTCCTGCCTTCAGAAATGTCCAGATAGAGTTATATGAAGTCCCAGGACTGGCCCCGCATCTTGGTTTTGGGTTTATGTATCGATCTGCGCTAAGGAGCTCTTTGCTCCTTCGTCACGGGGGCATTCTGAATGTCATGCAGGAGTACTTTCCAGGTCCCTGGAAGCCTCATTCAGGTTCTTCCTGTGCAGTCACATGTCTTGGTGTTGAGCCAGGGTCCTAACAGGGAGGGCCCTTGTGCTGCTGGACTGGAACCGCATGTGGTCTCCACGATGTCCTGGCTGGGTTCGTTATCTGAAGTGGCTTCGCCTGCATCTTCCAACTGCTTTCATAGGCACTTTCTCTGTGCTTGCTAATCCTGCACCATTTAGTGATCTCTGTGTGAATATCCAAAACTGCCAACAGAGCTCTTTCGAGCAGAGTGGAGGGAACAGGGACAGAGCGGGCAGCTATCCCTGCAGCACCCATGACGTTTGGGACAATGTGCACATGAGCATCATTTAAGCCCACATCAGCTCTGTTTCCACGGGTGAGGAGCAAAGCAGTGAAGACAGTTCCCTGAGCCACACTGAAGACAGGCCAATTTCAAAGTCCTCCCTCCATCTACCATGCAGGTTACCACCCAAAAAGTGAAATGACTCCTTCAAGCATCCTGAGGATTGGGATGCTACGGCTCTCTGTTCTGTTGGAGACACCCCCTGAGAACGTCGAGGGCCTCAGTGTTTTGACTGGCAGGATCTTGGTTTTAACATCTGTCTCCAAGGGCCCTGGGCCTACACTGTGTGAAACATGTTCTCTGCAGGATTTGGCCCCTCTGAGCCACGCTGGGGACGGGCTAAACTCTGTGGGATTCATATTCCTTTTCCTTCGTTGCTCAGAGGAAGGGGGAAGAGAAAAAAAAAGAAAAAAACGGCCAAAAACAGCCTCTTTTGTGCATCCGCCTAAGAAATAGGAATGTTCATTTGCATTCCTTCCAACTTGTGTGTTTGCAAAATACAGACAGGCAAGTTTGAATCACTTTGACTTTGAAAGCATGATTTTGAGCAATTATCTGGGGAAAAAAAATACCTCCTCTTCACTAAATAAGTCTGTCAAAAAGAGTCCTAGTACAGCATGCCATTGCCGGAGTACACGTGTGCACTGGTAAGCCAGCCCCAACCAATTAAGTAGCAAATGCCGACTGCTTTCAGGCCCTTCCTGGTCCACAGACAGACTTGTGTAAGTTCATTTTCATAGTGGTGTGTGTGTATCTTTCGACTTTAACTGACAGATTCCCACAGTGAATAGAGTAGGGAGTTATCAATTACATGGTTAGCTAGGCGCTGCCGTTGTATGCTCCGTGGCTTCTTGACAGAAGAGGCAGAAAAGGAGGGAAGGACTAATATTTCTGGTGCAGAAGGACTGTTAATATTTTAGACTGGGCTCCTCAAATATGTATGCTTATTTAGTTAAGAGAAAATGTGCATTTGAATCCCGCAAACCCTGAAGAAGTTTGCATTAATAAATAGTGATTACCAGAATATTCTCTTCTAAAATATATTTTATTTATCAAATGAACACCCTTCTGAGTGCCTCTTTATCCTTCCTGTGATGGCTAAATTAATTTCATCCAATTTTGATTTCTGCATGGCGATGTTGTGAGCAGTGCCTGAAATAATAAAATTACCCCGAGCAGATTGCGTATAAAACCATTTGCAGTGGGAGAAGCAATAATTGAGGCTATGGTTCCCTTTGGCTGCAGTGTAATATATTCCTTTGTTTTCCTTTGTGAAATATTTATTGTGGGTCTCCTGTAGCCTGAGTCTGATGTGGATGTGGATTTGTCTTTTGCTTTTGTGGGCTGAGATTGAGAATGACGTCCTAAAATGTATCTCCCATTAAGGCATCAATAGAATCCCACCATTAGAGATTCCTTCACAGAACCACAAAGTCTAGAAAGAGTTGAAAGAAAAAAAAAAAAAAGAGTTGAAAGATACACCATGAATACCCCATCCGTTTACCCTTAAATAAATGGAAAACCTAAGCTAAAGAGTGGAAGTTTTTGGCAAATAAGCTGGTGGGAAAGCAGGATCTAGAACCAGGGCCTCCTCATTCCTGATCTTGGGCTACTTCCGTGGCATCTTTTCTTGAATTAAGCATTATATTCTCCTCTGCTGGGGTGAATATCCTCCTAGGAAGGATGGTGCATGATGTGTTTATGAATAATACGGAACATGTATTATGTGTGTGCCTTTTCTGACGGGAAAGACCATGATGCTACAGAAAGAGAGGAAGGGGAGGAGGGATGGGGTGTGTTAGGATCTTGGAATGGATCATGTGGCTAAATGTTCAGCCTGTCTCCCTTTTCTCCTGGCCACACCCCTAGATTATATTTTTAGACACTCTTGTGACTAGATTTGGCTACACGACTGAGTTCCAGCCAATGGAATTAGCCCCGAGAGGGAACTAGTCTGGATCCCTGAATGACTGCATGGAGCAGACCTCCCTCTGGTCAGTAGGACATCACAGGAGTGAGAGATAAACGTCTATTGTGTGAAGCTTCTGTGACTGTGAGATGTATCTGTTACAGCAAGTGGAGTTCTCTTCACTAACACAGAAAGATGGGACTGGTGAAGTCTTGCATCTTTTCTGAGAACTGTCATTTTGTCATTTTTTCTCTGAGTCCGGTATAACCACATGCATGGCACATGCCCTTGTGCCACACTTGCCAAGAGCTCAGCTGTATGGCAGAGCTTGGACTTCTCAGGAGCTTTAACAGGTAACTGGAAGTCCCCCACCTCCAAGAAAGCACTCTCTAGGTCAGGAATCAGCAAACTTTTTCGATAAAGGGGCAGATAGTTAATATTTCATGCTTTGTGGACCATATAGTCTCTGTTGCAATTACTCAACTCTGCTATCACAGTGGGAAAGCAGTATAGACAGTGCACGAATGAACCGTTGTGGCCATGTGCCAATAAAACTTTATTTACAAAAGCAGGCAGCAGGCTGGAACTGACCCACATTAGCAGAGAGTCCTGGCATCAACTTTTTTCAGAGAGGTGTAGACGTGCTTCTACTCAAGTAGGTCAACATTTCTGTCTCGACTGTTTTATTTAATAATGTATTAATACAATCTGGCCCTGGGGATCCTTCTACCAAAACTATCACATGAATCCTCGAGCCTATGCACTAGCACCCAGTTAGAAGTGGTCAGCTTTTCCTCGTTCTGTTTTCACTATTCCCGCTGTGGTGTCTGCATCGCTACCTGGCGTTTCGGGTAAGGAACAAGTGCAGGGAATGCCATAGGAAGAAGGAAGGGAAGAAAGGCCACATGGAGAGTGAAGGAGAAGAACTGGCACTTTTCATTCAAGGTTCTAGAACTGATGTCAGGTTTTATTTGCCATTTTATTAATAAGAGGATATGGACTGATATTTGGGCAAAAAGGAAGAACCCTGGACCCTAGCCCAGATCCCTGCCCCCCACCTCCACCCCCCTATCAGGAACCAAGCTCTGGCCACCTGTTTTATGGACTTTGTGACTGTTTCCAAACTGCTGACTTGCAAATGGCTTCAGCCCCAGCGGCAGGGGCTGCCATGGCGTCGGCACGTGATTCCTTCCAGGACTTAACTCTGGAGAGATCTCCACTTCCTGTTGATTGCGAAGGTTTTACGTGCACAAATGCTCTGTTCTGTCAGTCTGTCACAGCGCATTATGTCAGGAAAGAGGAAACAGCTCAGCCTGTAAATCGATGTCACCAGCACACAGGGTGTTGTGTTGTGTTGTCTTGAATGTGGCTTGTCAACACCACAGGGCTAACAGCAGCGTCAGGGTCCCCGAGCCACAAATCACTTCACATCTCTGGCTAGTGCAGACCTGCCACTAGTGGGAGTTGCCCAGACTGCATTCAGAGCAGGCACGGACGGTTTACCTGGACGCTCACATAGGAAGGCAGCAGAAGTGCAGAAGTTGCAGCTGATGCCTGCGTTCCAACCGGCTGCATCCTGGGGTTCAATCAGCCAGGACCCATCTGATAGAAAGACCTTGACTGGCTGAGGAATGCGGATGCTGTGTCAAAAGGTCATGGCTCAGAGCCAAAAATGCACCAAGCTGACCTCCATTTCTCCTTGAGGAGTGGAGTGGGGGGCGTCCCAGGGTCAGAAGGATATCCGACACAAGCTTGTCCAGGATGGCGTGGGAACATGGAGGACTGTCAAGATTAACCGGGGCTCTGGGAGGCATTTACTGAAACAGAAGCACACACCCCCCTCATCCCCCCCACCCCACCTCCGTCAGCATTTCCCTAGGCGAGATGAGTCAAACATTTATATTTTTACATATGCGACACGCTTGCAATTTTCAACCGGGGGTGATAGAAAAACTTATTGAAAACAGTTAATCAATTTTACAAAGAAGCCATAGGTACAGACATTTCCAGACCTACAGTTTTGAAAGTCGCCTGGAGGATACCAGTCTGACTCAGAGCTTTATGAAGGTATATTCCTAATAACCTCTCTGTGCTTCACGAAGAACAATTGGTTTGGACATGAACTGGTTTGGACAATTGGTTTCTGTTTTTAGACTCCGGGCCCACAATACCCTAAATAGGTTGGGGCTGTGCTGATTTTACCACTCTTCAGATTTTAGTGGATTTTCTTATTACAGTTTCAGATAAGTGACCCGCAAATGGTGAGGATAAGTAAGAACAAGAATGGCAAACCCACAGGCCACTTGACATCATTCCCCAATTCTGAGTCCATGGCAAACATCATTAATTCATCAATACTCTCTTTTGCTCATTAGTATAGTGTTCCAAGAGGCTGTTGCCAATTGGCCAGGTTCAATGCACATGTTGAAACTTATTTGCCATCCCTTGATAGTACTACTATTTCAATGTTGTAATTTTTCAAAGATTAACTCCACAGAGATGTATTGGTCATCTCTTTGATAACGTGCATAATGCTAGGCATAGGAGTTTCAGGGTAAGCAAGAAACTCCCTCTGACCCCGGATACTCAGTGAAACAAAGCATTTCAAGGTCATGCTACAAAAGGCTGTACAGGGAGAGTGGTCAGGAGACACAGCAAAGAGACATTTATTCCAAACTGAGTGGAGAGGGTCAGACGAGGCTTCCTGTGGAACCCAGGACGCTCTTAACAGACACACTGCCATGGTTATGCAAGTACAGCCTTCAAAGAGAACCAACTTCCCAATTGGATCACAGTGTAGGACTCCAGTATTTACAATTTCTATTTCCTAAAGTACACAGAAGGTCTTTGAGATTTGATGTCTCCTTGCATCACAAATCAAATGATGAAAAATTTATAAGTGGGCTTTGCTTATTAACCCAGTCCTGGCTTTAATGATTGTTTTAGGCACCATGATCTTTGACACATGAGTGGTTTCGTTTTAGTTGTTTTGTCTTTTTGTTTTTTTTTTTTTTGGACAGTGATATTTTTCTACCTTACAGCAGGGATGGGTTTGAATGTGTTTGAAAATTAAAAATATTTTCCAAGCAAAGGCAAGATTTTTCAAGTTTGTTCACACTGGAACTCTTGCAACTAACTTACTGCATCCCTTTTTTTCAAGCAAATCTTGAGAGGAGGAGACAAATGGATTGTGAAACTGTAGGGTATCTCATTTTTTAATCCATTATTTTAGTGAGAGTTTAGAGCTTTCCTATAAAATATGTGGGTTGAGAAAAATTGGAAAAGACCTCTTCAAGGACTTTTGGATGTGCTCCCTCATGTTTCAAGACACCGTTTGCACAATGGCGTGTATGTCTTTATTTCTGTACATTCAGAGGCAAGATAAAGTAAATTCATTTTGTGCTAATGAGAGAGTTGGGGGTATGTTGGCTCAAACTCTCTGTGTCCTTTTCTTCTTGGGATGAGGAAGTCGTCAACTTTTTACAAATGTACTGTCCAAAAATTCCCAGCAGGACTTTCCCTTTGCTATTTAAATAGTGTATCTGGTGCTGGTGGACTCCACTGCTTAGAGCCTGGTCCGGATGAAACCAGAGGCCTCATTCTGTCCCTTCTATATCCATGGTAGTCCTGGCAGGAAAGAGGTAACATGCCCAAATTGAGTAATTTAAGAAAAATTTAATAATGCAAAATATCAAGGTGTGGGGTTAGGTTGTAGAACAACCCTAAGAGGTAGCGAATTTCCCAGGGGCAGAGATGGGGGTGGCTGTTACCTTCCTAGGCTTGAACAAGCAAGGAGAGGGAGCAGCAGGTGCTGTCCATGGGTGAGGGTGTCTGCGTGGAGAGGACTACCTGGCAGGAGCTGTAACCTTTGGTTGAGGAATTCAGCCCTCCTGTGGTGATATCCCTCCTCACCTGGGAAAGGTCCCAGGGGAATAAACATTCTTCCCCCCACCCCAGCCATTGATCAAGCCCAGCTAGAAACCAGATGGTAAAAGGAACTCATTGATGTGGTTCATATTGGTCAACGTTTTTGGCCAAGTACAGAAGGATGGAGAGAGTGGATTTGGTTAGGGAAATGGAAGATTCCAGCATAGCTGTCAAATCAGTTTTTTTTTTCCCAGAGATAAAGGCCACTGGCTCTATCTAGTCTATGCCCTACTCCTAGCCAAGAGAATGCCTGAGTTCCTGTAAAACCTGAGTTCTCTGTAAAAAGAAGGAAGAAATTATCATACTGAGTTTGATGATTCACAAAATAAGTCACTTAACGTGTAGAGCTTTGGGACTAACAGTGATACCCTTTTAGGGGGGCCTTACTTAACAATATTATTGATATATTTAGAGTTCTGTAGATACTGGATCCTCCTCACACCCCTCCAGAGTTTATAACTAATTGGAAGTAGTGTTCCAGCTTGGGCAACCCCAACCACTAACCATCTTTCCTCTTGGAGTGGTTCTAAGAATTCTAATTAAATTGGAAGACCTTCTTTTTAGTTTGATTAGTTCAATATCATGAAGGAAATATTTTAGCTTATACGTATGTCTGATGAATTCTTCTCTGTTCCCTAAGATTCTTGAAATAGAATGAGCCTAATGCAATCAGACCACCCTACACCACCTTAATGGCACCAAGATATTGCATCCAGCCAGCCTGCCCACACTTTCTCGTAGGCAAGGGATCCCCGTCCACAGCACAGATGGTTCCACCACCAGTCAAGTTCAGTTAGGCTAGTAGTGGACTGCTGTGCTCTTTAGTTCTCAGGGATTTGAACTGAAAAACACAGAAAAAGACTACTGGGTGGGGATAAATACTGAGACTGAGAAGTCTTGTGGTTTTAGGGATTGGGCATCCAATTAGAGACCCTATGCAAGGAAGAATGATAGGGGAACAGAAAGCATGAGGAAGCAGGAAGCTTAGCTGGACATGGTGGTACGTGCCTGTAGTCCCAGGAAATCAGGAGGCCAAGGCAGGAGGATCCTTTGAGGTCAGGAGTTCGAGACCAGCCTGGGCAATGTAGGGAGAGTCCCATCTTTACAAAAAATTAAAAAATTATCCAGGCATGGTAGGTGAGGCTGAGGCAGGAGGATCGCTTAAGCCCAGGAGTTTGAGGCTACAGTGTGCTTGCACCACTCCACTCCAGCCTGAGCGACAGAGTGAGACCCCATCTCTAAAAAAAAAAGAAAAAGAAAAAGAAAGAAAGAAAGAAAGAAAGAAAGGCAGGAAGCTTGCAGTAGAGAGGAGAAGGGAACAGGTATGCAGAGAGGAAGAAGAGATGTTGAGAGAGAGGAAATGAGAAGGTATGTTTGTGTGTGTGTGTGAGTGAGAGAGAGAGAAAGAGAGGTTGAGTCCAACTGACCAAGGTCCTCCATTCCCCCAGCTTTCTAGTTCCTGGCACTGTTTTCCATGAGACCCGATGCACTTTGGTTCTCAGTCATGAGCCCTGTGAGATCCCTCCATCTGCCTTGAAAAGGGCCCCGTCTGCACCATAAGGCACCTCCACTGGTCTGCATGACTTATTTCTGGGCTGGGGAGGGACCATCCAGCTTCAGTGGATTTCAGAATCCTGAGCTACAAAAGGTCAACAGCTGTGTTATTGCAAACTCTGTGGACTGCATTTCATCAGTGCCCAAGTGAACATCATGCTGACAACAGGCCTTTGTTAACACTGGGGAGCCCCTGGAGCCCCAGGGTAATTCCATCACCACCCAAGTTGTAAGATGGTAGAATGAACAGGCCAGGATGCACTAAAATAAAGTAAAAGAAAAAAAAGAATGAAGGAAAAAAGAGAGAGGAAGAAAGAGAGAAAGGAAGAGAGGAAGGAAGGAAGGAAGGAAGACAGGCAGGCAGGCACGCACCAAGGGCCGGCACCATCTGGCTTCAAACCTGCCAAGATCCAGCCACTCTCTTAATCGAACTCTGCCTCAGTCTTTCAGTACCTTTCTCTCTGTGTTCACTTGGCATTTTTTAAAAAGAGACAAAACTGATGATGAACACGGTGTGAGTGATTTTCCCTTAAGGGAGGGAGGTGTCATATGAGAAAGGAGAGAAAATCTCCAGGGGAGTTTGTCTTGAGACCAAAAACCTGGGAAGGACAGCTTGTTTGGATCTTGGTTATTTCATTAGATTTAGAAAGTGCCTTTGAAAAGAGCAGGATGCTCTGGGGACAAGTCAAACCATGGCAGCCTTCATCCCAAAGAGGAGAAGTTGAGATGGCAACGTGAAAGGAAGTACTCTACCGCGTCAGTGACAGCCGATCAGCCCTTGAAGTCAAAGTCAAAGAAGAAATTTGGAGAAATTCTCATCGCTGTGTTTAGGAGTCAACCTGAACTTTTTCCTGGATGGATTTCCCACCCTCAACACCCCACTTCTGGTGACCAGGCAGTGGGCACGGGTCGTGAAGTCCACATTAAATCCACCTACCCGCGGTGGGGCCTCAGGCAAGTTTTTTCACCTCTTGGAACTTCAATTTCCTTTTCTCTGCAACGTGAGCCAAAAGGGTAACAGCTCTGAGTGTTGATGGGACGAGCCAACAGGAAGGTGAAGAGTTGAGTTTCCTGAAGAGCCTGACACGTTGCCTTGTCCATGGAAGCTTCCAGTAGATCTTAGCTGAAGTTGTCATCTCTGTCTTCCTTACGATCCTCACCCACTTCAGGATCATGTCCACGTGGGGCCCCCCGAGCCTCGGGAGCACCTCAGGAAATGTTCCTTCACCCAACACGATACCTGCTGCAGAATAATCCTTAACACATACTCGTTAGTAGATGCACGGGAAAAACGTGACAATCAGGTGATTAGGAGACTCATGTTAAAGGATCTTCTTCCACTGTCTGTTTCCCAAGGCTCTCCTTTGCACCCATGCATTCATTCATTCACTCATTCTTGAAACCCACATGCAGCTGTTGTGCTTGTTACTGAAGATTCCACGGTGAAGGAAAGTTAGTCCTACCCTGGAGGCATCCGCAGTTAAAGACGCCTGCTTGGGATACTGGGCCATGAACTCCAAGGATGTCAGTGTTCTTCTCATCTCCACATGCCCTTGGTCTCCCTCTCCTGCAAGACCAGCTCCCTCGCCTGCCTGTGCAGTGTTGGGTGAAGTGACAGTGGCCCACCACAGCTGTACAAGGTGTTTGCAGTTGTAGGATTCTCAGAGCAAGGGAGAAGGCTTCCTTTTCACCTTGCTCGCTCACTTATCTCCCTGTTATTCCCACCCAAACCTCACCCTCCCCTCGAACCTTCTCCGCTTCAGAAGTGAAGCACAGAGTCATCACCAGTCCCACCTGGCTCTCAAAGGTGGTCGACTACTTACGTTTGTATCCTTGGTTTGGCCCCCGTATGCCTTCCTGGGTTTTGCTATTCCATATTTCCACTTACTGCCGTCAGTCCTTTCCTTAACCCTTGGCTGCGCTTCAACTTCCCATGGACCTTTGACCAAAGAAAGACCTTCTTTTGTCTGGGAAGGCAATGTTTGTTCATGAAAGCATTTGCAAGTCCATTGAATGAGGACTGCTGGAAAGAGGGGGCATCCCTCTAGCTGGCCCCGTCGAAGAGATCAACCCTAACGATCCCTAGAGCAAGGGAGATCGGAGCTAGACAGCCTTCCCTGCTGCTCTATAATTGGATCCCAGATTCCAAGCCCGAAGCCTCCAAGCTCCAACAGCTCTCATTGGCCATAACCGTCACCCAATTGAAACAAGATGATCTTAAATGCATAGAACCAACACACTTGAACTTCCATCTCTGTCCACATTCATGGATCTGAAAACGTGTGCACAGTGCAGTGTGTTTGGGGGTGGGGGGCGGCGCTTAAAACCAATTTGGCTCAGATCAGCTCATTTTACATCTTATATGCCCATATGTGTGCACGCTGTATGGATATGTGGTTCTGTGTGGGTTTTTATTTTTCCTCTGTCAGAATGAAAGATTTGATTAACGTCAGCTCCCCATCTTTTCCCATTATTCCATGCCAGTGGCTGTTATGGAAGTTGGCCCACGGTAGCCTCCAGCCTAAGCAACTGGGGCCCACACAGCAGAGAGATCACCTCCTGAAAATTAGCTGGAAGGTAGCGAGATGGAGCAGCCTGCCGGGGTCCCTGTCTCCCGGAGGGAAGCGTCCTCTGAGCCCTCCTTGAGGTATATAAATAGCCCCAGGAGCCACTGAATGCTAAGTTGGCTTTCTCCCCAAACCTTATAAACAGGCAATCAGGATTTAACGACCCACAAATTTCCAATTTTTTAGTTTATGAAAAAACATATATACATATAATTTTTACCTCAGTTAGAGGCTCATCTTTAAAAAAAAAAAAATCATTCAATGACTTTCTCCCTCTCTTTCCGATGAGGAAAACCAGGCTATTTATGCTGCATTTTAGGCTTTTTTTCATATATAATTTTTCATATAAATGCACATTTTCCCCTTCTTTCGGGGCGGAAATTTAACTTTTGTGGAAATGTGATGTGTGTTTAAATTACCAATTTCATAGGCAATATGTCTGATAATTGCAGAGAGATACTGAGTTAACTTGTAGCAATGAGTTTACGTGACAAAGAGAAATCAGTTTGTTTGCAGTAAGCAGAGGATAACGGGCGCGAAACTTTACTATTTGGGGGTGGGGGGAGGATGGGGAAGGGAGGCCCTGAAATTGCTTTTTATAATTAAAAAGGGAATCTCAGATGTTTTATATCTTGAATATTTACAATAAAACCTTTAAGTGCTTGTCAAGAGGGTAATGTGTCATTAACTGGGGACTCTGCCTCGCCTCTCCTCTCGGACATGACAGTGCGGCAGGATAAGAGAAGAGTAATTATAGTTCAGCAGGGCTGCCAGGTGTGATAAATGACTAATCAGCACGCAGGAGCCGCCGTCCTCAAAGGAGGACTATTACAGTGTTATCAGCTGCAGGCCTGGGTGTACGGGGCCCCGAACAGGGATGCGGACAGGACCTTGCGCCGTGCGGCTTGGCATGCGGCTCGTGAGTGAGCCCGCGGCTGTCTCTTAGTTTTGTCACCAGCGGCTTTGTGCAGCTGCCACCAGGGGAAAGGAGATGCACAGGGGCTCCAGCAATCTGCCTCGTGCTAATATTTATATAACACACTCGCCAGCCTCCCTGGCCCAAGTCCCGGGGTGGCTTTTTGGGGGGCAGCTTTGATGGCAGAAGAACCTGTAAGAAGCCCGTTCTCCATGGTGGAGCTAGCTGCCTCTCCTATTCCTCTCATGTCTGTTGGGCACAGGCGTTATTGACGATGTATTTGACCGCTCCCCACGTGGAAACAGTGCAGCATTGTTCCCTGGGCAAGCTGACAGCTCGCCCTGTCCCAGAGAACCCAGGAGCCACCATGGGGGCACTTTGCACCCTTGTCCTCAGTGCTTTGACTGTGCTTAGTGACAGAGCACTTCTGGGTTTGATTCATTTACTTATTATGATCAGGAAATGTTACCTATCAACATTGGATAAACCATCAGAGGGAAATTAATCCAAACCCCTTCAGACAAACTGCATTACATCGATTCTTTCCTCCTGTTGTTCCCCCCACCTCCCCACATGCCAAAGTATGGCATTGGAGTCACAATACCATTTTAAAAATAATTTTTAAAAGATGCACATCAGGAAATAGACATCTGAAGATGAGGAGGTGCTTCGTGTGAAAAAGAACATAGTGTGCTTAAAAAAAAAAGAAGGAAAGGAAGGAGATAGAACGACACTTTTGATACAAAGGTTATTTTTCTAATACCTGCATTTTTATCGGTTGACGTATTTTAACAAGGGAGCCCTGACTGAAGTCACAAAAATTATGACTCCGGCACCGAGCTACTTATCTGACAAATGCAATGCGAATGGTCTTGTTCTTATCAATGAGATCAGATTTCAAAAATGAACGCGAAGACCGAGGCGTTGCTTTGTGCACAGATAACCTTGCAGGCACGAACTCCCAAACCAGAATAAAAGAATCCTCTGTGAAATAATGGGCCAGGAAGCCCAATCGCGTCACACTGTAATAGACAGTGGGGGGTGGAATCAAAAGGGGGAAAAAACTCATTTCATCTCAGTTAATGGCAGGGAAACGAAGGCAGAGAAGGACTTTCTTTGGAGCGGAGCTGGTGCGACAAAGACCGGGGTTTCGCCGTGTCATGCACCATTTGCCGTTGCACTAGGGCTCCTTTCAGGAGCTGTGAAGCCATTATTATAATGTGAAAAAGGTGGAAAGAAATACTCCCTTCTGGACACTGGAAGGGCAAATGAGGTGCAAGGCTTTTTTTTTTTTTTCCTTTCTTTCTTTTTTGCTTTTCTTCTTTTTTTCCCCTCCCAGTCTGTCTCCTTTCCCTTTATGCACGATGCTCTCAGAAAGGGTTCCCAGTCCCCCTGGTAAAAAGTCTGAAAGATGCCAAGGAGTTCGCCGTGCCCTTAGACAAACAGTTCGTCTTGGCTCTGCTCTCCTCCTTTCGTGACTTCGCTGGCCGGGGAGCAGCAAAAGTGTGTTCCGAGTTCAGCTCCTCTCTGCTCACGTTGTTTTCAAATCAGAGATTCTGAAGCCCACGCCAGGTCCTTGCACTGAGTTTCCAGCAGGAGAAAGGGACAGAGGTATCCGGATGCATCTCGGCCGGGCTGCCTTCTGCCCACTCCCTCTCCTGCCCGGACTGAGACCCGGTGTGTGGACTGCTTTCTTCGGGGCAGGGTACGGAATTGGAAGGTGAAAAGAAAGCCTCCCTTATTTTTTTTTTTTTTTGTTCTCCGGTGTGATAAAAACTGGTTTCTTCACAGTGCTGATTGGTAAAAACCAAGTTCTTTGTAAATTCTGGAACCCAAGTTGGAACTTGGACGGCCTTCCTTCTAACTGAAAGATAAATATGGTTGCTACTGTCTTCTTTAAAAAATGACAGAAAGAAAAAAGAAAACTGCGAAAGTGCAAACTGGCTTGTTCTTACGTGGTTGATGGCCAGAGCAAGCTTACAGATACAGCCAGCATTTGATTCTCAGGACTGGTAAAGTGTGAAGAACAGCAGTGACATTCCAGTCTTCAATAAATCACTATAAAAATGTTTATGAACCCTGCAATTTACTGTCTTTTAAATGCAAATTGAAAGGGGGCATCATCGCAAGTGGAAAGGAGACCCGAGGTGGCCTGAAGGAATTGTAAGATGTTGCAGTAGGTTTTGGAGATTGTGTGATTAATAAACGGGGCCATTTCCAAATGATTTTGTATTTATACATCTGTGACAGCTCCGTTAATTTATTAACGAGATTGCGGTGAGTTGCGGGACACGGAGGCCGGCATGGAGTTGAACGGTGGCTTTGAACGAAAGACATTTTCATTTCACCGAAGGAAGAGGGAAACTGGTCATTCCAAACCCAGATCCCAAAAGTTGTTTTTGCAAAATGAAATGAGAACGTGGCCGCCCTCCATGAAAGTCAGCTCAGACTTAGATTTTTTTTTTTTTTTAATGAAACTCTCATCTTCCATAAATAAAATCTCCATCTGGAAATTTTGAAGACTTGTGGATAGATAAAGTAACCTTGAAAAGGGCAGAGGTGAGCCAGACCCCTTTCTGGTAGGATGTGACCTGAAAGGTAGATCTTGCCTTGTGCATGTTTTTCAGCCTCACAGAAAGCACGAGGCAGAAGAGAGAAAGAGGGTGACGGAATTCTTGACCTCCAACCTCCCCACCTGTAAAACGATTTGCTCTAAGTTTGCAATGAGCTGATGGCGTATGTTCAGTATGCATCAGCTCATTGCAAACTTAGAGGAAATAAAATAAAATAAGGTACTTAGCACAGGGCCAGACCTGTGGGTGTAGATCGGTGATTCTCTCCCTTTAACTCTCTCTCCACACCTTTCCCCTCCTCCCAACTACTGTGGAGGGGGAACAGGAGATTACAGTGAGAGATGGTGGACAGTTTGCAGTCTAATTCTAATTCTAATCAGTATTTAGATTAGAATTAAGGTTATGTCCATTCAGGGAGACCCTAGTGTGCAGCACATCCCCCCAAATGCAGGGACAATATGGCAAATACGGACAGGTACAGTGAAAGAAAGTAAACAGCCCATGAAAACAGGTTGCTCTGCAATTCTCCCAACTGTTCCCTTCCCGCTTCCCACCTGCCTCATATGGAAAACACCCAGAGTAGGCACTGTTTATAGAGCCATCGCTTGCAAAACATCTCCCCGGCCTCCGACATATGTGCCATAAACGCTGCAGAGCCGTGTCCTCACTTGCTGCTCCCGCAAAAAGCATTTTGCTTGTTTTCAAACACGAGCGTTGTCTCCCACGCCCGGGAGAGCGAGGTGCGGATCTGTTCTCCTTGGCAGTCCCTCGCTCAAATGTGCGTCTCTGGCAAGGCCTGTCTGCTGAGAGCGCTGCCACAGAGCGGCTGTCAGACTCCAAAGGCATTGTACCATCTGCTTTTCCAATCTCCTGCTCCTCGGCGCAGACATATGTTCGAGTGGTTCGCGTGTGCGTGTGGCGAGGGGGTGCTTTTTTCTGAGGGAAGAAGAGGAGGATGCCCACGTCCAAGAGACCCCAAATCAAACTGAAATGAAATTTTAAATGATACCAAAATGAATTTTATAGTATAAGGTCATCTCCTTACAACCTTCCCGATAGCAGCTTCAGAGACAATGTACCTTTTTTTTAACATGTGCAGATAATCAAGGAGATTCGTGGCTTGGGTCTGCTTTTATTTTTATCCTGGTGACATTCAACAGAATTTTTAAAAAATAGGTTTACTATTATCTCCGTATATTCACATGGGCCCGACCTCCCTATTCCCTGGGCTTTCTACTCCAGATTTGTATTTTATTTTTACACTTCTGTAGTTTTTTGCTCTTTTTGGCTTTCACATGAAGAATAGCGTGTGCATACAATGGTGCTTACAAAATTGACTCTCGTGTCACTGATCACACCAAGAAGCCTAATGCATGGAGGGTTTGTGCTAGTGCTTTTCCCTTCCCTCCCCTCCTCTCCCTTTCCCACCTTTCTCTGGCCTCCTACCCCCGCTCCCCATCTTTCTGTGATTCCCCTAGAAGGAAATATTCAAGCTGGCTAACAATTGTTAAGGTCAACCGAGTATGGGATGGAGACCGGAATAGATTTTCTATGCAGATTTCACGCTGCCTTCCTGGGAATTTCTGAATGTGTAGCAGTCTAATGCTGAGCCTCCAAAATTCTTTAAGAAAACTGCACAATGTGAGTAAAATGGGGACATTTTTCTCTCCTGCTTGTGCCCCACGACATGTTGAGATGCACATCAGTTCACCCTCCCTGATCTGGGCTGTTGACTACGTCTCCGCCTTCTCCATCACACTCTGAGCTTGTTGAGCAAAGGGTCGTTGGGTGTTTATGCTTTATCCTCAGGCCCAAAGCAGAGTCTGCTGCCTGCACAAAGATGCCCCACATGTGTTTATAGAATGAACTTAGAGGTGCTCAGGGTTTCAAAGACTTTTTCAATGAGAGACTAAGACAGACAGATAGAGACGGTTGAGCATATCCGAAGTCATTCTGAGTTCAAATCTTGGGCTCTACCACAGGTGATCTTGGTGTGGTCAGATGAGTTAATTGATATACTTAAGCCTTAGTTTCTTAATGTGTACAATGGGTGCAATAATACCCACTTCACCCAGAATTTATAGTGAGAATTAGATGACTTGGATGTGTGCAGAAAAGTGGCTAGCATAAATGAAGGGCCCTTTCATTATTGTTCTTAATCAGTGCTTCTCAATTCCAAGTTGAAATGTGGGAACAAATCTTGCTTCAATGAAATGACCTTTGGAAAGCACCAATCTGATCGCTGACCTTCAGGTGCATCTCTGAAATTCTCTCATGTCAGCATCTCTGAAACCTGAGCACGTCTCAAAGTCCTCTTTCACCTGGCAGAGCTTTGATATTGCCTATGCATTTATAAACATCCAAAGAGCCAGCTAGAAAACTTGCAGGATATGTGTTGGCATCTTCCGAGAAAGGTCCCAGAGATAATACCAGAGTGCTTAACCTTCTAGGAGCTAAATGGTTGTTGGAGAGGCGGGGCAGGCAGGGCCAGCAGCGTTCCAGAAGTGGGAATCAGAAGTAGCTTTGCTCAACACAACTGCAGAGCTGGCTCAAGAGCTCAGTTCCAGTGGCTTTTCCTTTCTTTGTGGATTCTTCTAAGAAAGGCCGGGTCACCTATGCTCTTGGTGGTGCAGAAAATGACAGGGTATGGAGAAATGTGGACATCAGTGACTCAGAGCCAAACAGTTATTCAGGGAAGAGGGACCCTTAATGCGAAGAAACTTTAGGAATGCCTTGACCATTTTTTTCCTCACTTATATCTTTTATTGTATGCACAAGAGGTATTCATGACGAAAATAGAGGTCTAATTAAGTCTAAAAGAGTTCTTGTGATAAGCATAAAATAAAAATTCAGAGTGATAAGAAAGCGTCATGCCATATTTTAATTGGCAGCATTTTTCCCCCTTTAGGGAAAAATAAGATAATTGCATCTGTCATCTTAGATTTACTAGAACACAGTTTCTTTTTCCCTGACTGTAATACGTAAAGGTTCTCTTCATGCTCTTGGGATAAAGGCCAGAATCCTTTATGTGGCTGACCAGGCTCCACAGTTGGTTTCTGGTCCTTTCTCCAGCCACGTTTAGCACCAACTCCCCACACCCCCAAGCTGGGCTCCCAAGCTGCATCCACATGAGCATATTGTTGACTGCCCCGCTCACAAAGTTCCAACTTGGCCTTGAGTATTCTCCTGCTTCCTTCCTACTTTTTAGGTCCCATCTATGGTGGACAGAATAAGGACCCCAAAAATGTCCACGATCTAATCCCCAGAATCTGCAAAGATACTAGGTTACATGGCAAATGAGAAATTAAGATTGCAGGTGGAATTAAGGTTGCTAATCACTGATCTTAAAATTGGGAGATTATCCTAGATTATCTGGGTGGGCCCAAGCTAATCACAAGTGGGGAAAAAGACAGGCAGAAGAGTCATAATCGGAGAGACGGTAGAGTAAAAAGGACTCGGCCTGATGCTACCAGCTTTGAAGACGGAGGAAGGAGCCATGAGCCAAAGCATGCAGGCAGCCTCTAGGAGCTGAAAACTGTAGGACAACTGATTCTCCCTTAGAACCTCCAGAAAGGGATGTATCCCTGCTGATACCTTGACTTCAACACAGTGACACCCATTTTGGACTTCTGATCTTCAGAACTGTAAGAAAATAAATTTGTTGTTTTAAGCCACTGAGTTTGGAGTAGCTTGTTACAGCATCCGTAGGGAGCTGATACACCCTCAAAAGCCCCTTCCTCGGGGAGTTCTTCCCCACCTTCCCCCAAGGGCTCTCAGAGGACCATGGGCCTCTCCTCTAGTGCACTGCCATGGTCTGTCACGTTGCACTTATTTGTGCGATGATTTAATCAATGCTTACCCGCCCCCAGTAGACGTGGGCAGGAATAGTGTGTGGTTCACTGCCGTGTTCCCAGAGCCCAGCACCATTGCCTGGGGGCCCAAGAGGAGCTCCGTGGGTATGGGTGGGATGAATGACTACATGAAAGAGTCAATGAATACATTAACTAATTAATCTTCAGGAGAAAGGCGGGCAGGACACTATCAACCTTAATTAAACAGGGATCCCACATCCAGGTGCCAGCCAGGGAGCAGCGATTTCATTTGCTGCTGAACGCAGTTTTGCACAAGGAGTCGAGAAGATACAATCCCGAAGAGGAGCCCGGCCTGGTTAGAGACAGGCTGGCAGCTTCGCTTTTTCTCTCCCAAGACAAAGGCCTCCCCGCCCCCCTAAATCCAGCACAATCAGCTGCTCTCCCACCCCCCAGTCTCAGCGGGAGAGTCAGGCTGAATATTTCTTTAAGGGATACTGTTGAGTTTCTTCTGGTGGAGCGAAGGATTTGTAGCAAAACCCAGCATGTAACTTGAGTGTTCTGTGAAGTCAGATATCGGTGCCAAGCTAAATTTGTGTGTGCAGCTTCTGTTTAAGGCAATTATATAGTGTGTAATACCCAGTAGAGAAATTAAGTCGAAGTACATTTTGCCCATAGAGATTATCCTCTCAGTTGGATTTATTTTAAACAAGTTTTGCCCCTTATACATTAAGGTGCGTGTAATAAATCACTTATGTAATAAACTACACTATATTACGTGGAAAAAAAAAAATGAGCCAGTGGTGGGGGAGAGACTTCCAATGGAGCCAGACCTCAGGCACGAAGGGAGGGGAGCGGGGGCGGCAAATGCAACTGGAGGGGGCGTTCGAGCAGCAGGAAGTTGGAAAGGGTACAAATGGAAGCCTCTCCTCGGAGAGCCTCATGACTCTGCTGTAGAGAGACGCTTATGTAATAGCTGCAGTGGTGTCGCTTCAGAAAAAGTTACGGAGCTTGTCTTTCTAGAACAACCTCTTGGCCTATCTTAATTGCCAGCAGTCCATGGCGAGGCTGGAGGGGAGAAAAAAAGAAGTGTGATTTTATCAAAGATAAGAAAATCAACACTGGGGTAGGGGAAAGGGTGTCATTAGGGGTCTTGGGTAACTGCAAACTGGGACAGCAGGTATTCATTGTCATTGTAAATAACGTGAATAATAATCTGGGAATGAACACAGGACAGCCAGTAAAACTTGAATCTCAGATGAACAATGAATGATTTTTAGTGTAAGTATATCCTGTGGAATATATGGAGCGTGTTGTACTAACAAATTATTCCTGTTTATCTAAAATTCAGATTTCACTGGGTGTCCTGTATTTGTATTTGCTAAATCTGATAACCCTCATCATAGCAGAACTAATATGATGACTATTTTTACATCGGTTACATTATTTTGATCTCTGAATTTGTGTAGCACCATTTGTTAAGCGTTTCACGTGCATGATCTAATTTAATCTTCACAAGCAAACTAGGAGAGAGGCACTGTGTTTATTCCCATTTCGCAGAGGAGTAAACTGAGGTTTATAAAGGTTCAATAATACACCCAAGTTCTCTCTCTCTGTAAGGAGAAGAGCCGGGGTTCACGCCGAGGCCCGTCTGGCTCCAAAACCCATGCTTGTAATCACTAAGTTATACAACCTCTTCTAGATGCTGATTTGAAAAATAACTGCATGATGAAACATGCCAGGGGAGACTGCCTGTTCTCCTTAATGCAGAAACGCATTAGAGCTCAAAAATCTATGCTGTTTAGGAAAGAGAAATGATATTGCTCAGAAAATCATTTAAAAACTTCCTGGCGAATGCACCAGGCTCGCCAGCGCGTGCCTGCCACGGGCCTCGCAGCACACGTCAGGAGCAAGACGATTCAGAG
The DNA here is from genome assembly GCF_000956105.1 of Propithecus coquereli. Classification (NCBI taxonomy): domain Eukaryota; kingdom Metazoa; phylum Chordata; class Mammalia; order Primates; family Indriidae; genus Propithecus; species Propithecus coquereli. The sequence goes on from NW_012141080.1 coordinate 5,038,759, forward strand.
CCCACTTTCCCCACTGAAGAACCCCGTTCCAGAACGCTCCTCCGCGGAGAGCAAAGAGAAGCCACTCCGATTCACATGTTTGTCATTCTCCAACTTTGAGAGCCCAATAAAACCAAGTGCTTAGTGAGAATCAGACATGGATAAGCTGCTTGTAATTTATGATTTAATGCAGCATAGTGTAAAAATAGGCAATGAAACTGAAAGGCAATCAAACTCCATTGTCACAAGGAACGGGAGGAACGGAGACGTGATCTAACGTTCCCTGAGATCCCACTGTATACCGGGGACATGACATGTGCGGTTTCATTTCATCCTCCCAGTGTCAGCGTGAGGCCTCTTCCATTTATCCCTCATTGAGTAACAAAGTGCCCGTCAATTTACTGGCATAAAACAATGACTGTTTTCTTAGATCTCACGATTTTCAGGGGTCAGGACTTTGGATAGGATTTGGCTGGTCGAGGCTCCTTTTGCAGTGGCCGTTGGTGGAGGTCTTTTAATGGTATTCAGGGATGGCCCAGGGAGGTCTGAGATGGCTTTTCCCAGTGCCTTGTTGGGGGTGGTGGGCAGGGCAGGCTCAGCTGGGCTCAGCGAGTGGCTGCCCCAGCGCAGTGTTCTCGGGGTGCTCGGATCCCTGTGGGGCAGCTGTCCCAGCAACACGGCAGCAGTTGCCTGGCCTTTTCTGACCTAGCCTCTGAAGTCATAGGGTGTCACTTCCACCGTGCCATTGCAGGAAGCAGTCCCAAGCCCACCAGGATCAGAGGAGAGGAGACATAGATGCCACCTCTTGATGAGAGGAGGAGTGAAAAATCCTTTTGTGTCTGTCATGGGGCCTTGACTCTTGGCCAAGAAGTTTCCCCCTCTCTTTGTGCATTGCCGAGTCCCCCTCCTCCTTCAGGTCTCTCTCAAGTGTCGCTCTGGGTTGCTTCAGCCTCCCATGTTATCGTTTGCGTACCGCCGACCGCACCCTGCCACTGTCATGTTTATTTCCTTATCTATCCTGTTGTCACCCATCTGCCCACATCAGACGGTTCCAAGAGGCAAGGATCGTGGTTTTGTTTGAGCTGCTCCAGGCTGTGTTCCAGGGCACGTGTGGCGCCACATCTAGCGCGTAGAAAGCTTTCCACGTGGAATTATCAAAGGAATCAAAGTGCCTGGCAATACCAGATGGTGAACCAGCACCGTGGATGTGACCTCCTCCAAGGAGAATTCCTGGGATAACAGAGCATCCATTCAGGTCTGCCAGGAAGACTTGAATCTTTCTCATTTTCCATTGGCCCTGGAGTGTAGGAACAGAGCCGAAAAGTACGTGAGGGCAGACAGAGCTGCGGTCAGAGGCAGACCCTGTTGGCGTTGGCCCTGTCCTCTGGGTCCTGCTGGTTTTTATTATAGCCCTGGTGACCATGTGACTGTGAGCACAGGTCAGCATTCTGATCCCCCAGCTCTCGCGTTCCTCCTCCCTCTTAAACATGCTTTTGAAGCCCATACGTCGGGTCCACCCCAGCTTCTGTTTATCCTGGTGCAAAGTGAGGGCTGCTCAGATTCTGGGAGTTTCACGGGAAGGTATTAAATGTGTTTTGAAAATACTTGAAAAGTCCAGCTGTGTATGCTTTAGTTTTATATTTAGCCTTAAATTAGAGACTCCATATACCTCAAGTAATAAAAAGGCACAGCAGGGACTTGGATTTTCCTTAAGTTTACTGGGGCCCTGCACCTATGTGAGATTTTATTATTTGTAATTTTTTTTTTTTTTGGTTTAATTTCACAGCTTAATTCTGGCCTTTCTGCTTTTAGAGCTCCCCTCTTGTGTTTCAGAAAGGAGTTATTGTTGTTGTTTTCCCTTCACTTGGATTTAATAAAAGGAAAGAGAGGAGGGGAAAGGGGAAGGCGGCACAAACTCACTAATCGTTGCGCCGGCCCCTGTGTTGGGCACACTGATGCAGTCGGCCCACGAAAGAGGAGGCTGAGTCTCAGTGCGTTTGGAGTGTGTAGTCGCATCATTCCAATCTCTGCCTCTGTCTTCTCACGGCCACCTTCCCTGTCTGTGTATCTCTGTGCCCTCATGTCGTCTTCTTATAAGGACACCAGTCATTGGATTTAGGGCCCACCTGAGTCCAGTGTGACCTCATCTTAACTAAGTACATCTACAAAGACCCTATTTCCAAATAGGGTCACATTCTGAGGTTCTAGGTAGACATGCACTTTGGGGGATCACTATTCCACCCAGTATATATGAGTTCAAGCAGGTAGAAAATAGCTCAGGCCGAGAGAGAAAGCAAACCATGGCAAAGCCGTGCAAGCTCGGAAGGCAGCCCTGGTCCCAGGAGGAAATCCATCCCTCTCTCTGGTTACTCACTGGGCATTGCTGGGGCAGGGGGCAGATGTTTAGTCCCCTCTCTCAGCAAGCATTTGCTGTCACCTCTTGTGTGCTAGGCCTTGTGCTCAGCACCAGGCAGACCTAGACTGACAAGGCACGATCACTGTGGTAGAAAAGTCCCTGGTCCTGTTTGGTGGGGGCAGCAGGGGCTGACAACAGAGGGGATGAGTGCCGAGATTGAACTGCAGGCACAGTCCGATGGGAAGCAGAGGAGGGGATCACGGCTTGGCCTGGGCAGGAGACACTTCCCAGTCTCAAAGGGTAAGTGGCATCTGGCCACCTGCACAGGAGGAGACTGTCCTGGGGTGCAGGGGAGGACGTGCAGAGCGAGAGCATCAGTGCAGGACCAGCAAGAGGCCAGAGGTGGGACCAGGGAGGTCCTTGGGGCCAGCCTAGGGAGGGCTTTAGGTGCCAGATTGGAGTTTCAGTTTCCGAACTGTGAATAACAAAAAATTATTGAATGTTTTGGGACAACATGACCTGATCTGAGTTGCTCTTTTTTTTTCTTCCAGTTTGCCATCCAACAAATATTTGCAAGACACTACATTAGTTTTCTATTGCTGCTGTAACAAATGATCACAAATACAGTATCTCGAACAACCCAAGTTTATTATCTGAAAGCTCTATAAGGCAGAGGTCCAACACGGGTCTCGCCGGGCTAAGATCAAGTGTCAGCGGGACTGGGTTCCTTCTGGAGGCTTAGAGGAGACTCTGCTCCCTGGCCTCTCCCACCACTTCGAGGCTGCCCATGGCCCTGGGCACAAGGCCCCTTTCCTCCGCCTTCAAAGCCAACAATGCCTGGCTCAGTCCTTCTCACGCTGACATCTTTCTGGCTGTCTCTCCATGTCCCCTCTTGCACTTTTAAACTCCTTTGTGATTATTGGACCCACTGGATGATCCCGGGTAATCTTCCTTTTTTAAGGTCAGCTGATTAGCTACCTTAATTTCATCTGCAATCTTCATTCACTTCCCTTTGCCATGTCACCTAACGTAGTCACATGTTCTGGGGATTAGGATGTGGCTATCTTTGGGGGGGGCCGTTATTCTGCCTTCCACAGGCACCTTGTCACTCTCCAGGCACTGCGCTACTCAGAGAGGATACAACAGTAAGTGACACGGACAAGGTCCTTATACTCCCAGAGCTTTTATTCTCATCAGGGTAAAGGGAGGGCATTGAAGAAGTCAACACACAAGTACAATAACTACAGTAAGTGTTAAGTGGTGTGGGTGAGATAAAGAAGGTTCTGTGACAGAGAATGAGGATGGGAAGGACTTATGTATTAATAAATAGAATAATCAGGGAAGGCTGTAGGGGGATGTTAGGAGCTCTTGCAGTGTTCCAAGAGGAAGATGATAAAGGCTTTGTATGGCAGGCTGGAAGAGCACCCAAGGATACCCACGTCCTAATCCCCAGTACATACGGACGTTACCTTATGTGGCAAAAGGGAATTTGGAGAAGTGATTTGGGGACGGGGCTTGAGTTGAGGAGATTAACTGGGTGGGCCCCAAATGTGATCACAAGGGTCCGTATAACAGGGAGGCAGCGAGAGTTCTGTCTATGGAATTAAGAAATGTGGCGGTGGAAGCAAGAGGCTGGAGGGATTTGAGGAAGGAGCCATGAGCCCAGGAATGCAAACGGCCTCTAGAAACCAGCAAAAGCCAGGGAATCGATGCTCCCCTAGAGCCCCCAGCAGGTACCAGCCCTGCCAGCCCCTTGACTTTGGCCAGGTGAAACTGACTTGAGCCTTCTGGTTGCCAGAACAGTAAGAGAATAAATGTGTGTTGTTTTAAGCCGACACGTCTGTGGGAATTTGTTATAGCAGCAATAGGGAGCTGATACACCTTACTTAGGAATGTGCTGTTGAGGACAGAGGGGAGGGGCCCAGTTCAGGAGATCTTTAGGATTCAGTATGGATAGGACTTGGTATCACTGGGGTATGGGGGGCGGAAGGAGCAGAGGAGTCAGGGTGAGTCTAAAATCCCTAACTTAGGTGACTGCATGGAGAATGGTTGTGTTAACTAAGATGAAGAGAAGAAGGGGGGAAGAGTTTGGTTGTCGTGTGTTGAGATTGTGCCTAGGGCGATGCCCAGGGGGCTGTTGGATGCATGGGTCTGTTGCTCAGCGGGTTCGGGCTAAATATGTAGCATCTAGCCTAGGGCCTAGAACACTTTGGGCACTGAATGAATGAATGAATGAATGATTGATACTGATATGGGAATCCTCAGTGAATGGTGGTAGCTGACACCATTGGATTGGATAATATCGCTCAAGGTCCCAATAGTTCCATTAACCTTTCTTTCCATCCTTAATGAAAAAATCCCATGAAACCCTGTCCTAC
>NW_012141080.1:5044201-5064827 GCF_000956105.1 Propithecus coquereli
CTTCTAGAAGAACAAAGCTCTTTAATATTTACCCTAGACTAATATTGGTGGAGGAAGTAATCATACTAACCTCTGCCCTTTATTGGTCACTCATGGAGTCCCAAGCTCTTTACAAAGCAATTTGCATGCAAATTACTCCTCATAACAACTTTCAGAGGTAGTTACTGTCTTTGTATTAGCTATCTATTGCTGTGTAAGAAATTATCACAAATTTAGCAGCTGAAAAAAAAAAACATGTATTTATTATCTCATAGTTTTGTAGGTTAGAACTCCAGGCCCAGCCTGGCTCTTCTGCTCAGAGTCTCCCGAGGCTGAAATCAAAGTGTCACCTAGGGGTGGGATCTTATCAGAGGCTTATTGGTTGTTGACAGACTTCATTTTCTTGTAACCGTAGGGCTGAGGTCCTGCTATTTTGCTGACTGCTGACTGGGGGCTGCTTTCAGCTCCTGGAGGCCATTATCAGGTTCACAGGCCCCATCCACAGATGCTCTCCCAACTTGGCTGTTGGGTCCTTCCAGGCTGAAGGAGACTCCCACACACTCTGAACCTCTCTCTTCAGGGAGGGCCAGTCCCTTCCAAGGGCTCACTGATTAGGTCAGGCCCACTCAAGTTCATATCCCTTTTGATTCATGCAAAGCCCACTGCTCACGGGCCTCAATTACATCTGTACAATCCCTCCACCTGTGTTGCATAGCGTCACCCAAGCACGGGAGCAAACTGTGCCATCCTACGCACAGGTGCTGCCCACACTCAAGAGGAGAGAGCTGCACAGAGCGTGTCTATCAGGAGGCAGGAGTCTTAGGCCATCTAGAATCCTGCCTGCCACAGTCTGTGACATCCCCAGAGGTTGAAAACTGGGACATGAGGCAGTACGCAACTCCCCCAAGGCCATGGAAGGACAGAGCTTGGATTGGGTTCTGGGCCCCTCTGACTCAGGAGCCCACGCACCCAACACCAGGCCACACCACTGTGCCTCTCCCCACCCCCATCCTCCCTCCAGCCCCTGGCCTTGACCTTGGCCTTCTCCTGGAGGTGCTGACCTTGCTGTTTGCTGCCTCCAGGCAGGAGAAGTGCAGGTCACAGCTCCTGTCCCAGGCTTTGTCCTCCAGCCCCACCAGCTTCCACCTGCAGCCGGAGACCAGAGGGCACTGGTCAGGTGCCAGGGCCTTTAAATGGAGCCACGTTTATATAATGAGCAGCACGCACACAAAGGCGAGCTAAAAATGTCCCCAGCCTTCTAAATATGGGACGACTTGGCCAGGTATCGCGTCAGCTCTGTGACGCCAATGCAATTATCCTGATTCAGGATCAGATTCATCCACCATTAAACATTTTTTAACTTGACTGCAAACAAGCCTTGTGTTATTTAGAGGGATCGACAGCGGTGGCCAAGGGAGGCAGTGGTGTGAGCAGGCACCCTGCTCTTCCAGACTTAATAGATGATCATCTTAGCTGCTAAAAAGGCCTGTTCACTGCGTGGACGGTATGGAACTGTTTGATGAAAGCAGGAGTATGATGTGAATGCCAGTTCACTGGAGTGTTATAAGTGGTTTGAGCTCCGTAGCCTTCGAGTTTCTCCTGCTCTTTACAGGTGAATAGAGGGCGGGAACCTTCGTGGCTGGGGCTGCCGTGCTGTAGAGCTGCGGTCCTGCTCTCACTTGGCAAATGTGTATTGAGCTCTAACTGGGTGCCAGGGACTGTGCTGCGGCTGGAGAGACAGTGAGGAGCAAAAGGAAACTCCGGACCTGCTTTCACTCCAGACCTCAATCAGATTTTCATACAAAGCAATGAGCACTGCAACCGTACTCGCTAAGGAGGAGGGAGACACATGGGACTGTACCTCACGCACATGCGGGGTGCAGGGGTTTCAACCTCATCTGGGAAGGTGGTTGGAGAAAGTGAGGACTGAACTGAGATTTGGGACTTATCAGGTTAAGAGAGAAATTTGATAATTTGTCTATTAATGTGTGACCTTGGGCAAGTCATTGAGCCTCTCTGAACCTCAGTATCCTCTTCAGAAGATGAAGGAAGAATAATGGGTCTTGAGCATGCTGAGTATTGAGCAAGCTGCTATCCCTGAAAACGCTTATGCTAGCCCCTCCTTCACCAATCTCCCTTACGTTTCCTCTCTACCTTATTCATGCCTGGACTTTTTAACTTTTTAAAAGTAATCAGTCCGTGATGCAAGTGTTTGTTTACAAGGCTGGCTTCCCCAGGAGGCTTTAAAATGTTTATTGAGCATCTGCTGTGTACCAGACAAGAGTAAAACACTGGGGACTCTGAGGGGAGCAGACCACAGGGACACTCACATGAGGTAGTGGGTGAACTGAGGGAAGGGCGCCCAAGGAGCCGGGGGACAGATGAGACCAGAGCCTTTAACTTGGCCACGGAAACGGATCTGAGACCCCAGGAGCCAAAGGACCCATGTTTGTGAGTCAGGTGAAGGCAGGGCCTGGTCCTGCACAGGGCTTCCCTGACCAATCTGGGGTGACTGAGGGACCACTCCAGGCCCTGGGCACCCCCTGGGAACAAGCCGGATCAAAGCCCCTGCCCAAGCCGGATCAAAGCCCCTGGGCCATGGCAAAGAATCAGACAATCTCTAAAGTAAATATGCAACAAATAGCACACGGAAGGTGGTGAATGTTGTGAAGAAAAATAAGTCGGGGATGCAGGAGGGGGGACTCTGGAGAGGGAGCTGGGTTGTTCCGCAAGGTGGTGGGGAAGCCGCCCTGATGAGGGAGGTGTGCGCCGTGGCAGGAAGGGGTAGGGCTGGGGACTTTGCAGGTGCATGGGGCGGAGGGGACGCCACGGCCCTCGGGGTGCACACGTGGGGGCTGGCGGGACTGTCTGGTGGGCAGTGTGGCAAGAGTGAGGGAGATGGGGAGGTTTGGCAGGGCACTGAGGAGAGGAGGGGCAAGATTGGCTTGTGATGCCTTATAACATATTACCATTATTATCTCTCTGTATAAATATCTAATAAGTATGTCTTTATATATATGATATATATGGTTATTGATGCACACATTTCTTTGAACCGTTGAAAACTTGCAGACATCGTGACATTTCACCCTGAAACTCCTCAGCAGGCATCTCCTGAGAATAAGGACTTTCTCCCACACAACCATTTCATATCCGCGATACCATTATCGCACCTAACAACTGCTTGTTACAGTGATGCCATCTAATATTCGGTCTATATTCAAATTTCCCCAACCGTCCCCAGTATATGTCCATTATAGCTTTGGTTGGTGTTTGACCCAGAATCCGTCTGAGAGTCATCTCACATGTGGTTTTCATGCCCCCATAGCCTCCCTAATCTAGAACTGTAACTTTGCCGTTGTTGTGTCCCTCACGGCCTTGGCATTTGTGAAGAGTCCAGGGGTCCCTCCGGCTGCCGTGTCGAGAATAAGCCATGGCAGCCCAAGCTGGAAGCGCGGACTCTGGTGAGGAGGTTTTTGCAGCGCTCTGGGCCAGCGCCGTCCAAGAGGACTTTCTGCAAGGATGGACGTCTTCTGTCTCCACACTGTGGGATACAGGAGCCACTAGCCACGAGTGCTGTCGAGTGCTTGGCATGGGACTAGCCTGACATCTGAATTTTTAATTTGATGTCATTGTCATCCATTTAAAGATCCACATGTGGCTAGTGGCTGGGCACTACAGAGCTGGGCAGCTCCAGGCGCAGAGATCACTATGATTAGTCAGGGAATGAGAAACGAATAGCCAGGCAGAAGGAATGGTATGTGCAAAGGGGCTAGAAGTTCCACAAAGCAGGACATAAACGTGCATTTTTTCCTTCCCTGGTGCCAGCCAGCACCTGGAACACAGCGGGCATTCCTTGGGCTCCTGCCCCGCCAACATGGCCCCTGGCAGATTGGGCTGCTCTTTGTAAGCCTGCCTGAAGAAAGGCACCATACGAGAAATGCCCCCAGCTGGCAGTAACTCGGGGGCCCTCCAAAAATGCCCTGTTGACTGTCTCTCACTACACTGATCCTCTCCTGCCCCTGCCTTAAGGGGCCTCTGCCTCTGGCAATGTGCCCTGCCACCCTGGGTGGGGATTTGGCGTAGGCTGCAAGCCCGAGGAAGGACGGAGGGGCTGCCGCCTCAGCTCAGAGTGCAGGGAGAGGCCTTCCTCTCTGCATCCTTCCACAGGGGCAAGAGCAAATGCCTCTCGTGTAGAATAAAACTATCCCCGTGGACTGTGATTTGCAGTCAGGCTCTGTTTGGGAGAGGAGAGCAGCGCAATGATGTATCTGTCCCCCAAAGAACTACCCCAATCCCTATCTTATCTTTCCTCAGCTCTGATAACTCTTTTATCTTCCACGGAATTTTATTTTTTTTTTCTTTCTTTCTGTTTTTCTGTATGCTCTTCTTAGAGTAAAAACGCAAGTCCCCCGGGAAGTCACTCAAAGCTCAGGCATCTGCGACAGGGGCAGCGTACGTACGCACGTTGACAACCAGAGACACTGCTTATTATTGTGGTTTCTACCCGGACACACCACTCTCCGCTCACTCACCAAGGGTTAAGTCTTGTGCCACCTGGGTCCGGGTCTCCCCGGAGCTAGGTTTGTATCACGCGGATACACTAATCTACCCAAGCTGACTTGGAGAACCGATCTGAAATCAGATGGGAGCTCCCGGAAGCAAAGCAATTGCGGGTTCATTTGTTACTTTTATTATCTCATTTCTTCTTATTTTTTTAGCCAAATTACCTACTACACGGGGAAGGTTGGGGGGGGTCCTCCTGATTCTTCTTCTCATTCTCGCTCCTGCCACCCTCCCAGGTGTTTGTAATCACATATTTTTCATTTGGTTTCCGGGTCCAATGACACGAACCCCAGAAACACCTCCTCCCCAGAGGGCAAGAGAGGATGCTGCGCAGCCTATGAGGATTTTTCCTCGCCTCCTTTTGTCAGCTGGCGTGCGATACGCTTCCCAGGCAGTAATTTAGACACTGTCAATTCCTGAGAGCCACCGGGGAGCTGAGCAATCTCCTGCACTTCCTCACTGTAGCCCGAGTTGGGTCTTTGAGCTGGCAGAGAGCAAGATCTCTTTCTGGGAAGGGATAGTCCTATTTAAGGAAGGCCCTGGGTTTCGTCAAGTTTGAAAGGTTTCCAACATCTTCCCGAGATGATGGTCGTGGGAGGGGTTGTTGTGGATGTTATGACACATCAGGCTGGAGAGCGCTGTGCCCGACCCGTGATTTATACCAAAAGATACTGTTCCTGGGGAGGGTTCCGCTAGCCGGCGGGCATTGACACGTTATTAATGTTTTCCTGTTTTCTGTTGTCCCTGGATGGAAAAACACTTTGGAGCCTTTAAATTTTCTCAAGATGTCTGTGTTTTCCTGGATCATCTCTCACTTTTCCATGTTATGAAAAATGTAAATGTTGCTACATTTGGTTCAGGGAAATGCAGCAGTTGCTGCAGATCCTTCTAAAGTTTCCAATTCCAGAGATGTTTTCACCTGGAGGGTCCCCAGACCTGGTGAAAACAACCCAATTCCTAGGCCACTGCTTTTGGAGCAACTACTGAATTTCCAAGACTTCTCATACGTTATCGATCATGCTTTGCAGCAGCAAAGGAGACATTACTGCCCTGATTCCAGAGACAGGAAAACCAAGGTACAAAAATGAAGTCACTTTTTCAAGAGCGCATGAGTAGTACATGGCTTCAAATTCAGTTTTACCTGATTCCAAGGCGACGTATTATACTTTTGTTTTTTTGTTTCCTGATTTCATCCAACATACATTTATCTGATTCTCTTTTATAAGCTCTTTGTGAGTGTCACCTGTTTCGATGAGCATTTATTTAGCACATACTGGCTTTACCCAGGAAGCGGTGGTAATGCTCTGTGATACACAAGAGAAAGACATATCCACTAGGGAAAGTCACCTTCAAGTGATCGAAGATGGAAAGGCAGAAAACCAGTGACTAAGTGTGACATGAAAGGGGCTTTTTCTTTCACCTTCTGTCGTCCTGAACCTCTGTCTCCCAAATTTGGACGTTATCAGAGGCCACCATTTGTGCATTTGTCTCTGATCCATGGGATCGGAGTGCTTTTCCCGAGGTTTCTACACTGTTCTAGGTGTGGTGCCAGGTCCTGGAGACAGAACAGCGAATGAAGCACGTAAGGTGCCTGACTTCATGGGCCTGCCTCAGGGGAAAAAGCAAGACCTTGGAGTCAGACAATATTCCAGTACTACTATCACTTCCAACTGTGCGATCTTCCCCAAGGTTTTTGATTTGTCTTGAAGTTCCTTTCCCTTTATTTGCAAAATGGTAGCAACATTCTCCTTCCAAGTGGTGGTGAGGAATGAAGAGTTAACCCGAGTGTCTGCTGCATAGCAGGTGCTCTATAAATGATAACCTCTGTATTCCTTTCCCTTTGATGAGCGGTCGCTTTTCCGAGGAAAGCCACCTCCAGGAAGAGGCCTGGTTTGGTATTCACATCTGCAGTCAGAGTTGGAAGTGCACCCCTGGATTTCCCGCTATACATTCCCCAGTTCCAAGCTGTCTTTGTAATCTTCCGATTCAGCTATCGATTGCATCCAAGAGGCCCTCGGTGTTTCAGAAAGAAAGGTTCTACTGGCGGGTACTGCAGGGGTCTGTAATACCTGCTACCCCAATGAGGTCTAATGAAATATCGTTAGGGTTTCTTTCCTGCTCTTTGGATTGAAGCTGTTGTTTAACTTTCCTCCCGCTGGGGAGAAGCAGAGATGCTGTCCCAGTTGGGTGCTCACTGCTCCTGGCAGTCCTCTTCCCATTTCACGTTCACTCTCTTGCCTGCGAGCAAGATCTTCTGCTTCTGATCTCATCCTCTTGCCAAGTCTCGAGGCCCACACTGGCCTTCCCAGTCATTCCTAGAAGATGACCTCACCTCCTATTTTTAAAGAAGCTTCACGTTATGTGAGCTGAGTTTCATGAATGTCCCCCATTCCTATCTCTGTATATCTCATTCTCTCTTTAATTTTTTCTTCTCCAACATTGGCTTTCCCACCTCTGATCTTGATTTAGTTACCATTAGCTCTCTCTCTGTGACCATGCTCATCGGGGAAGGATTTTTCCTGAAGTTTCGACATTTCCATTCACCTGCTCCTTTGTCTCCATCCACACCTGTGCCCCGTTCACCTCTTTCCCAAGGAATCCCTGTTTGGCCCATGTCCCCTCTAGAGCCATGGGCCTGTCACCTTCCCTTTGAGATTTGGAGTGACCAAAGCAACTACCCTCAATATCCAAAAATGGATACAGTGGGTTGCATATCTCTTCTGAAATGGTACTTTTTCTCAGAAGCGTGGAGTTGGGATCCTTTAGGCAGTATTAGTTTCCAAGCTCAATTAGGAAGAAGAGGGTGAAGACTGACTTTAACCACAAGCTGCGTAGATACTTCGCCTCTCTGTTGTCCAGCTGGTTAGCTCCCCATCCATCCCATGTCTAGTCCACAGAAATTGTAGGTGGCCTAGAGCAGGGATCAGCAAACTGTTTTCTATAAATGCCCAGATAATAAATATTTCAGGCTTTCCGGGCCATACAGTCTCCATCACAGCTATTCAGTTCCACTCTTGTACTATAGAAACAGCCATGGACAATTCAGAAATTACTGGGTGTGGCTGTGTTTTGATAAAACTTTATTCATGAGCACTCAAATTTGAATTTCATATGTCATGAAATTATATTCTTTTGATTTCTTTCTTTTTTTTGGAAAACTCTTCTGTAAAAGCCATGTAGTCTTTTGCCATCACAAGTTTTGACCTGCAATCTGGATATTTCCACCACTGTTATTTGCATAACAAATCACAGATGGTGCAGAGACAAGTGGGCTATGCATGAACAGGCTGGTGGGCTAGATTTGGCCTATAGGCTGTAGTTTGCTGACACCTAACCTGGGGAGTCAATATCCAGTGAGGTAGGAAAACATATGTAAAAATAAAAACCAGGTAGAATAGAAGAAAGCATTTGCATGCCACAGTACCCAAAAAGGTTATGTTACTGGACTTAATATTTGGCTCTGAGTTTCCTGGTGGTCAAGGCAAAAAAGGTAAACACAATTAGTCGCAAAGTTTGTTAGCCATAAGGGCAAAAGAATGTCAATTTCTCATGGGAGGCAGAGGTATCACGACCTTCAGGAATTTTCTAATTAAACATGATTTGGAAATTTGATTGCACTGTCCATCATTGAGCCCCATCTTATTTTGCCCTCACCAAGGCTAGTTGCAGAGTATTTGTTCAACTCTGTAAAATCAACAATCAACCCTTTTCTGGTCATTGTAATGGTGTAAATTATATCTGACAGTTGTTAATTAAATACCTAGTCATGCTCTGGAGCCAAAGCCAAATAGTGCTCTGTAAACATTATGATTTGTCGGTAATCAATGTGATTTGTATAATTTGTGAGCAATCAGATACTTTATCCAAAAGCAGATTATTGACTTCTGTGCCTATCTTGGGAGAAATTGCCACTTGGTCTGTGTCTACACAGACCCAAGAGAAGAGGAGATTTGACAATGGTCTGATTAATTGAATCAGTGGTTTGGGGGAGTGGGCTGTCTGTATTGATCCAATTAAATAGATAATTGTCAGAATTGAGGTCATGTCTATAAGACACCACCATTTCAAAGCCAAAGAGATTGTTTCAAATATATAATGCTCACCCAATCAATGTGGGCTGCCTCTTCCACATGAAATCAACCAGAAAGTGATTGATTCCATAGAGTCATAAACCTGGGTCTTTCCTATTTTCAGCACATGGTTATGTGCTAAATACAGTGCTTTGAATTTTTTGTTCCCCACAGACCCAAAGGCGATGATTCATTATGCAAATAAAGGGGATAGAAATATCCAAATCAAAAGTTGGAATGATGAAAGACTCGAAATAGTCATGTGTCACTTAACAACTGGGATACGTTCTGAGAAGTGCGTCCTTAGGCAATTGTGTCATTGTGTGAACATCATGCAGTGCACTTACACAAACCTAGATGGTGTAGCCTACTACACACCTAGGCTATGTGGTATAGCCTATTGCTCTAGGCTGCAAACCTGTACAGCATGTGACTGTACTGAAACACAATAGTAAGTGTTTTTTTGCATCGAAACACATTGAAACAGAAAAGGTAGAGTAAAAATATATTATAATCTTATGGGACTGCTGTTGTAGACGCAGTCTGTTGTTGACTGAAACAATCATTATGTGGCTTGTGACTGTAGTACCTTTTAGGGGGAAAAAGAAAAATGAAAAAGAAGGCAGGCAGCATCCTCCATATGTGTGAGCTCGAGAAACAACTACACCTGTGTATGGGATAAGCACGGAGCCTCTGGCCCTGTGCCCTCTGGCAGACCCCTGGCTCTTGGTTAGGTGTCAAGTGGAAAGAGAAAAGCGCAAAGGGAGAAGGCTCGGGTTTAATTTCTGCATCAGCTTCAAAACCCAGTCCTGCCACTAACTAGCTGGTGATTTCAGGCAAGTTAGGCAACCGCTCTGATCCTCAATGTTCTCATCTACCTAATGGCGGTAAATATTTTTCATTCACTGGGTCGTTGCATCCACACCAAACACAGCCAAGGTCAGTTCCTCCCACTTCTCCACTAACTTCCACCAAGGGGAGGAGACAGTCGCCCACGTCTCATCCGACTTGTGGCAATAATTCCTGCCTTTCTCACCTCATCTACACCGTCACAGTGGACATTCCGCACAATCTGAACTCCTGCCACGTGTTAGATCCATCTCTAGGGACCGTGCTTGTCTTTGCAGCAGTCCAATGGGAAAGGAAGAAATGAGAGGCAGAAAAATTTTAATAGAGCCACATAACCCTGTGAGAGAAATAAGGACACCTCGGGGCCCAGCGTGACGTGGAGAGGCCAGTGCCTGGGGCAATCACGGAAGGCTTCTGGGAGGGGCGACTTTTGAAGGGGGTTCGTGGTTACAAATAGAGAGTCTTGAGTCCAGCCAGTGGGTGTGAATCCAGGCTCTGCCACTTGCTAGCTGCATCACAATGATCGATCGCTTAAGTTCTTTGTGTGACATGGGGATAATGATAATATCTGCCCCAGGGTAAATGCATCAACAGTACAAGTACAGCGTCGAAAGACAGGCCAGCACATAGAACGCGTTCTATAAATGTTAGCTATTATTATTATTATTGTCATCATCCTTTTTGTTAGTATATCATTGTTTCTACCCATTGCTGGGTAGAAAGAAGAAGATGGGGAGAGGGACATTCCAGGCAAATGCGTTAATAAAATCCAGAGACTCAAGAAGGGAAAGTGCTGTGAGCAAGACAAAGCTACGTACGGAGGTACGAGGGGAGGCGATGATGTGAAGGTCCATGCGTTTCCCCGCACGTCGCGTGGGTTCTTTGCGTTCACCATCGTGGAATCTCCTCGAAAACAAGTGGCCACTTTGAGCTTTGATGTGTTTAATTCTACCACGAAAGTATACAAAGCAGGCGGCCTGCTGTTTATAGATTTTTTTAAGTGAAGGGAATATGTTAATGAGCTTAGCTTGACAGGGAGCTAAGGGGATTCTTGACATCACACGGTAGGTGACTAAATAGGTCACCCCAACTTGTTCGGCACGGATAGGAGACCAAGAGGACCCAGAGGCTTCAGAAAGGTGGTTTCAGGGAGGGCGAAGCCGTTTGTCCCGTTCGAAGTTGTGTCTCTAATGCCAGTCTAGCACTCGGCAAATACAAGGCCTTTATTATACACTTGCTGAATGAATGGATAGAGGAATGAATGAGTGAATGATACGTCTATAAAGACAATAAAATCTAGTTTGCAGATCTATGTACAGTAAAATAGTTTTTCAGGCACTTATGCCTTCTTTTGTGTGACATTCTTGGAATATTTGGGCTCGACAAGGCTCCAGGGTAAGGGATGTGGGATGCAAAGATGAGTGAGACGTGGTCCCTACTCCGGAGAAACTCACTTTGTTCTGAGGTCTTCACCTTTTCTGTGTGTCATGGACCCCTTGGGTATCTGGTGGGATCTACAGACCCCTTTTCAGAGTAATGTTTTTACATACATAAAATGCATAGGATCACAAAAGAAACCAATTGTATTGAAATACGCTTGTTAAAATGTGAAAACATGTGATCCAGTAATGAATGTCCTTCCTTGTTAACCTGTTAAATAACACATCTCGTGGTGGGTCCATTACCTACTAATCATCAAAGCAGTGGATGAAAATGATATTTTGAGATATCAGCTGCAATTCTCATGTGATATGAAAATATCCATGATTTCTATTGTGACAAACTCACAGATGCATCTAATACTATAGCAAATCATGGCCTAAACGACGGAAATGCTGAATTTCAGTTACAGGTTAGCAAAAACCAAAGATGTAGTATTTTGACTGTTTTGAGTACTCCGCCTCTCTCAGGAATCCCACCCGCAGACCCTGAGGTTGAGGACTGTGCTCTGGTTTGTGCTCGTTCAATAATAATCAAGTGGCGGGAGAGAAACAGGTGTCTGCTGAAAAGAGGCTGGAGGTGTGCAGGAACCAGCATGGCCTGGGCCAACACCGGCGCCTGCATCACCCAGTTCTCCGAGAGTCGAAGTCGTCCGTGCAGAGCTCTCTCCGCAGGCACGTAGTAGGGCCGCGAAATGATAGCGATTGCTATTGACCAGCTTTGACAACCGCACAGGGAAGGGACAGGTAAAGACAAAGAGGGCTGGGGGTGGCAGGTGTCCCCTGGGCAGAGGGTACCACGGGTGCAGAGACAGGCAGGCCTGCGACAAGCCGGGGAGCAACACACCATTCGCTTCTAATGGAGAATGAAGCAGGAGAGGGGACAGTCGTGGGGCCGGGGGTGGAGCTGTAGGCTGTGCCCGCGAGTACCTGGGGCACGTTGGCAGCTGTGCAAAGCTCCCTCTGGTGCCCGCGTGGGGGGCAAATTTGGGGGCAACTTTCCAGCAATCTGCGGCAGGCAAAAAAGTCCCAGTCGGTATCAAGCCTATTGGCTTATCTATTATTTCTTGGACATGCCCCAGTCACTAGTAAATAAAGCTGTCTACTTTAAATTTTGTCCCTGTGCCCTTTTACAGCCTTTTCTCTGAGGAGCTGAGTCCCATTATATTCCGAAAGCATATGTTCCCGATGATTGTTCATTCTCTTTCCAATAATATCTTTGCAGGACAAAGAGGAGTGGGGACGAGAACATACTTTCAGGATGTCAGTCCCAGTTTTAATTACAAGTGTTCGTGGCTGTGGCATTCATGTAATTGGGGGGCTGATTTATGCCAAATAATAAGCACTGATGTAAGGGACCGGAGCCCAAGAGGGAGGGGAGGCCAGGCAGAAGCAGCGGCTCCCCACCGAGCCCGGAACTGGGGTGGCACATGTCAGCGGCTTTGCTCAGAAGCATCCAGGGATGGCGGAAAAGACAACCCTAAGGGCTCAGCTTCTGGGGAGGGAGTCTCTGTTTGGCACTTTTTCTTCTCCGAGCATCAGTTTACTCAGCCGAAAAATGCATCTGAGAATAGTACACACAGCACAGGGTTTGGGAGGATTCAATAAGGTAGTATAAATAGGGTTTAGCATGGTACCGGCTATATAGCAAGCACTCGATGCCGTTGGCTTATTGAAAAAAATAATAGTAATAGTGCCAGTAACCACAATAACCAAAGTAACAGCAATCATGTTCAATTCTGTATTTAGTTTAAGGAGGGGGGACTATGACCTGGGGGCTTTGTCATGAGATATGTGCACACACGTGACTTAATGAAATGCTCGAAAGGAATTGGATAGGAAGACAGTCCATCTTCCTGAAGTCCCTCCGTCAGTGTAATACAAGAATTACTGTTCTCTCTTTGCATTTGTGCATTGCATTGCTCTGTTGAATTCAGAATGCTTTACAGACCCCTGATCAGCTTCTAGCATCGTCTCGGTATGGACTCTGGGAGAGAGGAAGGATGTGCAGGATTTCCTTAAGTAATTTACTCAGTGGTGCCCTGGAGCCAGGAGGTCAGAAAGATGCGGTGGACTGAGAGGGAATGTTCTTCCCAAAGCGCTCGGGTCGCTTGCAGGATGGTTACTGGCCAGGAGACTAGGCGTTCATAGCAGGGCCTCCTGTGGGGTCTGAAGGTGCCAGTGACCACCTGGCACAGGCAAAAAGGCATGCATTCAAAGGAAGTGAGTGTCTGATCCATCGTGCAACGTGGGTGAACCTCAAAACATGCTCAGTGAAAGAAGCCAGACGCAAAAGATCACCTCTTATGTGATTCCGCATGTACTAAGTGTCTAGAACAGGCAAATCCATGCAGGAAGTAGATGAGTGGTTGCCAGGGCCTGGGATAAGGGGGGAATGGAGGGTGACTGCTAAAGGGCATGGGATTTATTTTGGAGGTGGTTAAAATGTTCTAGAATTAGATAGTGGTGTTAGTTACACAACCTTGTAAATGTACTAAAAACCAACGAATTGTGTAGTTTAACAGGGTGAATTTTATACATCAATTATGTCTCAGTTTTTTAAAGTCACGTGAGGGTGAGGCTGCTAGTGCAAGCCCTCGTGATCACTAGGAATGCCCCAAAACCGGTGACTCTGGAAGGACCCATCGGGACCCGAGGTTGCTGGTCCCAGGGAGGAATGGGAGCAGTGTGGGTATGTGTCTGCGGGTGTCTGTGCTCCTGTGCTCTTGACAGCCAGCTGGCTGCTTGGACACTGCCCATCCCCGTGGGGAAGACCCTCGGGACAACCAGAGAGCTGCAGCCCACGTTCCTAGCGATCCCAAAGCCACTGTTTGGAGGTGGGGGTGGGGGGGACATTGGTCCAGGCACCTCTGTGTCCCTAACCAATGCAGTTCCTATATTTTCAAGGGTCGTGCAACCCAGCCTTTCTCTAGCCCCGTATCCTCCCAAAGAAGATGCAACTGGAAATAAATTTTTAAAGCAGAATGGGAGTCAGTTTGGTGAAGAAACACATGAGTGTGGGGCGAGGGTGAGGAGGCAGAGTGACGTGGGGCCGACCCAGCAGGAGCAAAGGCCTGGGGACCTGCGGTGATACCAAGGACACTGACGTGAAGGAATTACGAGCAGGGCAGTTGAGACAGGCCCGGTGGGTGACAGGCCCGTCGTATTCCTGACGAAGATTAAGAGTCAATCCAAGGGCAGTGAGGAGCTGGGAAGGTGTTTGCTGCTGTTGTTGGTGGTGGTTTTTGGCCTTGTTTTAGAAAGATGATGTCACGGGCTCTGGGGCAGGAAGATTAGTCGAGAAGCTCTTGCAGCTGTCCAGGAAGGAGTTGCCCATGAAAGCCCGGATTATTATAAGACAGCAGCCTCTCGTATTGGCTTCCTGGCTCCCCAAAAGATATGTTCACCCAGAACCTGGAAATGTGAGGGAAAAGAGTCTTTGCAGCTAGAACTCAGTTAAGAATCTCAAAACGAGGTCACCCTGGGCAGGTCCTTAATCCAGTGACACGCATCCTTGTCAGAGACAGAAGTAGAGAGGACACAGAGGAGAAGCTACGTGAAGATGGAGGCAGGGCTTGAAGTGATCCGTCTACACTCACAGAGGATTGGTGGCAGCCACCAGAAGCCAGGACAGAGGTTTGTTCACAGGCTCCCCGCTGAGAGCCTCCAGAAGGAACCAACCCTTCTGACACTTTGATTTTAGATTTCTGCCCTCCAGAACTCAGAGCAAAGGAATTTCTAACTTTTTAAGCCACCACACAGACCTAGAAAACTAATACACCCTTCATGAGTTTCTCCATGGCCTTCCTGGTAACCTTCTAACCCTTCATCCACCCTGTTGCCCTTTTCAAAACACCAAACTGATCATGTTAACCTTCCACTCCCGTCTTTAAATTTTCTCATCCCTCTCAGGTGAACATCCCAAGTCCTCAACCTGCCTCTGAGGCCCTTTTCAGCCTTCTTCACACTCCCCTTCTCTCTGCTTCAGCCAGCTGCCCTTGCAACTCCAGCTTGCCACAGGGCCTTTGCACACGCCCTGCCTGTGAGGCTCTCCCTTCCCCTTCACCTGGTTTGTCCTTCCGATCTCAGCTCAAGCATCACATCTTCTGAGACACCTTTCCAGACTTCCCTGGCCAGGGCAGCTTCCTTTGCTATGGACACTCTTAGAACCATGTCCCTTTCTTTCCTGTTACTTACTTCAGCTTGCAATTCTGCACTTGTTCATGCAATCCTTGATTAGTGTCCATTTTCCGCTCCAGAGAGTGAGCTCCCTCTAGAAAGAACTGTGCCTGCTACACTATCTGACCTCTAGGAGATTGCACAGTGTCTGGCACGTGGTAGACTCTCAGTCAATTTTTGATGACCACTGAGTGAATAAAGAAGGGTTCTCATGATAGAGATGGTGGGGTGGTGGTATTTAGAAGATAATATAGCTTCTGTGCAAAAGGAACATTTTTTTATGGTATTGTAATTGCTTCATTCTTTGCATGAAGTGACAGGTAAGGAGCAAGGCCATTTTCTGTAATCGCCCCTGGGCCTCCCTGCCTCCAACTCTACACACTGTCCGCTAGTATTAGGAAGAGCCTCTCACTGCATAAAACTAGACGACTCCTGACTGCCATCCCTCTGGAATGCCCGAGTCCCCATTCCGGAAAGTCTTCCATTATAACACCGGTCTCTCATTTGGACCTCTGACCTGAATTATAGGAAAATCTCTTCCTCTCGAGCCTTGTAAATTTGGTAATTGTCACAAGCCGAGCTTTCAGAAGGAATACGACCTTGAAGACCATTATCTCCTCATTGCTGTGCCAAAGACAAGTAATGACTCATGCTTTGATATAGAGGAAGGAGCGTTTCTCAGGATGGTTTCTGTGGTTGCTTGGTGTCGTCTAGAGACCCCCCAACATAGGATACAAACAGCACACATCTTAGTAACAGCTCAGTGTTTGACTAAAGTTAGGAAGTTTACTTTATTTTCCTCTGTGTCCCCAATACTTGGCACAATGTCCAGCAAGTGGAAAGTTCCCCCTCGGTGTTGCGGGGTGACCTTATGCATGTCTTGTTAACCATGTTCAAACTACAGCCAAATCCAGTCCAAACGTTCTACCTGTGTTTTCACAGAAACACGAGGCAGAGAGGAGAATACTTAACCTGTGCTGTTTGATCAGAATGCTTTGCTGAAGAGCTGATGAAAAAGCACCAACTGCAGGCTACAAGTTTATCATTTTTCTCCTTTTCTCCCTCTTTGTTTCTCTCCCTCTCTCCTTCCCTCCTCAGCTCACCAAAACTTTTCTGATATTTTTTACTGAATTAACAGGATATCTTTGGAAAACAAAATGTGATTCATTATATGTTTCTTCTGACATGACACATGTGTCCCCATGGAACACAAATTGTATAAATTCATATTCTAAACTTTTTTTTTTTCAAAAATAGGTTTAGGATTTATTTTCTTTATATTATCTGGACAATTGCATTTGGTTTGCTTACAGAGCTGCAGGCAAATGGTTTTCCATTCTTGAAACCAACCTATATCATAAAGTATTCTGAAAAGTGGGGAGAGATCACTTCATAGTTCCCTGAACCACTAGGAGACACGTTTATAAACGTATAGCCTCTGACAGCAAAGTTAGGGAAAAGAACACATCTACTACGTATGCTGATGTATTTGCATCTTGGGATTTGGAGAACGCTCACCATGTCCTCGAAAAAATAAGTACAATCAAAACTATATTTGAGGATACCCTGCCAAAGGATTGATTGTCCTGGAAACATATTTTCAGTGGTGCATTTGGGCGAACAGGCCAGCGGACGTATCTTAGGATGGCAACAAGATAAACAGAATTGATTGATGAAGAACGAAGCCTGTGTCTGCAGGCCCCAGGCTGGGACTTTGGGTGCAGATGTGTAGGAGACCTTTGCCCCACTCCAACACAGCTGGGCCAACTCAGTTCCACATCTTTGAGTTTTCGTGCAAGAACTTTACGTTTCTTACATCCTCAGCTGCAAGCGTGGGGAAAAAAATGCACATGCCTCCAGCCACTGAGAAAAAGGTATGCAGTCGAAATACCTCTGAATTTGCTCAGTCCACACAGTTAACCCATAATGTCCAGTAGCGCTATCGTCAAAGCATCTATGTGCCGTTAAAGGGTTCTGATGTATGATGAGTTTATTTAGCTATAACTCATCGGAAGTTGTACTATTTTAGAATCATGGGGACGTGAAAGAACTTTGAAAATAGAACAGGATACTCCTTTAACTTAGAGCAAAACATGATCTATAAGAATTGTTCTCCTTTGTTGTCCCACTCCCACCACCAAAAGGTAGGGCGATATATTCCTATATAAAATTGACATTTCTATCTTTAATGAGAAATTGCTTGTCCTTTAAACTTTAGGCACTGATGTGCTTAATTATGCTTTTCAACAAGAGTTTGCATATTTAATATTTCCTTTTAGAGCTTCCAGGAATCTCAATTATTAATTCTACAGCAGATTTATTGGTCTTTTGACCCTCCCGTTAGTATAAAGATTGTAGATTCATCAAACATTGTTTGCTATCTTCAAATTTCAACAGTGTTTTAAATCAAATAGAAAGTCTGAAAGGAAGTCTAAATGCACATAGTCATTTTAATGATGTGGAAGGGCCGAGAGCCTGTTTGTCTTATAATTTCTCGATGCTTCTGATGGTGGATGAGCAACTGCTGTGAGCCAGGATGAAGGTCGATTTACCCCATAATCCAACTAGACAATCGTTTCTGACATTGTGTGACCAAAAAAATAGCATCTGCCCAAAAGATGCTATTTATAAAAGTAAACTGTTACAAATGGAGCTTAGTGTTAACCAGAACTTTATGAATAAGTAATGAAGTCTAATTTTCCGTTATTATAGCCATTGTTTAAAAATGCATGTCTGCCAGGACATTGTAATGATTTTGTATTACTTAGGAAAACTTTTATGATTCTACTCTTTTTATTTTTTTGATAATCACTTTATTACTTCTTCGTTAGGGTTTCTCTCCTCTGGTGCACACGTGGATCTTCTGAAAAGCAATCTGACAAATTTAGTCACTACATTTTTCTAAACTGTCTTCAAGAATACCTAACACTTCAGATACTTTCTATGTCCCTTTTTTCCCCACGTGTTCACGAGGCTGCCCTTTGACATTCGTGGGCAATCCCATTAGCTGTGATGGCTTAAGGTTCTCGCACAAACTCTGCCGCAGAGGAGCTGACGCTGGCCCAAGCGTGACCTGGCAGCATGCTGCACCACCTCAGAGAGCAGGGCTGTCTCAACCTGTCTCCTTTTAGGTTTAGTTTCTCCAAAGCTTAGACACCCTGTCCTGGTACAACCGTTACTTGGCTTGAAAGGATCCTGCACTTGAGTCTTTATAGCTTGGGTGAACTTATGCTTGTGCCGATACATTTTACCATCTGGACATTCGTGGCTGATATCAAATGAGCACCATGCCAACTAGATTTAAATGCAGGCTCTGATGTTCTGAATAATCCGGCAGGAAATGACATAAGCACTAAGGTTGCTTTAACATATTAAAGGGCAACTCTCAAGTTACGCGGAAGCCTTCGCCCTCACCTTGAGGACGTTTAGCGTCTGGATGAGGCGCCCAGCTGGGTTTGCCATCTCTGGACGGCCCATGTGTGGGGTGTGTGTTGAGTGGTAGGTTGGTGTCTCCACAGAGAGCACCGATGGGTGCTCACTACTGTCCTGTGGCAGTCTACACGGCTACTGTCTCTAGGCCCTTCTTTTGTTTCAGGCCACGTGGAGTTGGTCCACAACGTTGAAGACACCAGATGTCTTCCAGTGGGCTGAAGAAAGGGACTTTTGTGCATCCTTGTTAATGTAACTTTTATGAGTGTGAGATGAATCAGTCATCAAAGTCCAGAGGGAAGGGAAAGGTTACAACCACCCTATGGATACGAATGCTAAACTCAATTTATCTGGGCACATGTGGGCTTTTTACCTTTGTTTTGTCTTTATTTAGTTATTGACTTTAAAAATTGTGGTAAAACACATACAATGTAAGTTGACCATTTAACCATTTTCTGAATGGTTGAATTGTTGATGTACTTTTTCTAGTTTTGTTCCATTTAATAGACTTTATTTTTATAGCAGTTTTAGGTTGACAGCGAAATTGGCAGAAGGTACAGAGATTTGCCATATTCCCCCTCACCCGCTGTGTACAGCCTCCCCCATCATCAACATGAACATTTTAACCACTTGTGAGTGTACAGTTCCGTGGCATTGAGTACCTTCACACTGTCGTGCCAACATCATGGCCATTAGTCTCCGGAATATTTTTCAACTTGTAAAACTAAAACTTTGCCCATTAAACACTGACTCCCCATCACCCCCACCCCAGTTCCTGGCAGACATCATTCTACAGTCTTTCTGTCTCCAAGAATTTGACTACTGCAGATACCTTGTGTAAGTGGAGTCATACAGTATGTCCCCGTGTGGCTGGCTTCTTTCATTTTTAGCCATGTTGTAGGTTTTTACCTTTGCACACGAGAGCCTCCAGATTTAGGGCTGTCCGTCCCACCATGAGACAGGCGTGGCTGGGTGGCTGGCCTGTTTCACAGAGACGTGGAAACTGGGTAGCAATGACTGGCCTAGCCAAGGGGCCACTCAGGAGACTCCTGATTCATTCTCAGAGAAGGCAATCACGGTAGGCAGAACAGGCCGTGGCCCGCAGCTGTGGCTGTGCCCATGTGGTCTGTGTGGTCTGGTGGTGATGGGTAAGGACCTGAATGGAAGGCCTTTTATTATGCACTCTTGAAGTGTTTCATATCCATCTTTCTCCTTCCCCATCTATAACATTTACCACATGCTACACGAAAGAGACATTTTAAGCATTAATTCCCCTGAAAAGCCTCATGCCCAATGTAAAAATATTTCACTGTCTCAGAAAAAGGCACTCTACATAAATGAAAAGCACCATTATTAGTAATGACAATAATTTTCCTGACATCCATTTGGGCCATTCTATATGTTTCGATAGGATTACATAAATAACGGATTTGTATGCAAACCATCAGAATGCAAAAGGCATTTCCTCCAAGGTGTACGCTGCCCGGGCCTTGCACTGTGGGCTTCGTTTTTCTTGAGCAGCTGGGTGCTCTTCAAGCTCTGTCACGACACGCTACTATCTTTAGTATTCTGTCCCCTCACTGCGTGGTTGCAAGACTGGCTTCCCCGATGCCCTGGGCTTCATTCCCAGATATTTTTTCTGTTGTGGAACAATCATCCTTTCCTGGATGGTCCCAAAGGTGTTTATCTTTTTAATATCAAGAATCTTGAATGCTTCTGGATCATTTTCTTTTTTTTTTTTTAAGAAAGAAATTTAATTGTTTAAAAAGAAAAATACTTCTCTGATCAGAGCAGTCCCGCGATACTCAAAGCACTTGCAGACTGGAGTGCCATCAATGACATGAAGGAATTATTCATTGTGTCACTAAACATACCTTCCATTCTCCAGAGCAGTCTATTAGGCTAAGTATGGACTTTTAAATTATTATTTTAAAAATAAAAGATAATGGAATTATAGCATTCAATATATTTCATAAACTATCTTCTAGTCAGATTATTGAAACACAGTACAGAGAAGTAGAAATCTGAAGGAAAACCATTTTCCTATAAGTCATCAATGGATAATTTTGTTGCTGATTATTTTAACTTGTCAACATTTTTTTACATTATACATTT
>NW_012141080.1:5064877-5112213 GCF_000956105.1 Propithecus coquereli
TGGTATTTCCTATAGTTGGGATAACGAGCAGACAGACTTGGCAAGTCATACTTAAGGCATATATAACTGTAAAATCGACTTGTCCACAACTGTTGAACAGAAAGTATGCTACCATTTTAGTGAAGGTCTTTGTTCTTGGAGTACTTAGAGAAAATGGGGCAGTACAACAGAAAGTTGGATTATGTTCCCTTTTAAAATATTTGATTTCTTGAAATTCTGTTTTTAAAAAAGAAATACCTGTCATCTCATTATCCCATCGGTATTTTCATTTTTGCATGTGCAATATGAATTTCCCTAGACAACGTCAGCGAGAGGCCACAATGCCTGGCCTTTAAACTTTTTTTTTTAAAAAAGAAATACCTGTGATCTCATTATCCCATCGGTATTTTCATTTTTGCATGTGCAATATGAATTTCCCTAGACAACGTCAGCGAGAGGCCACAATAAGCCTTCTCAAACAAAATTTTTCTAGAATCACTGGCCCTGGCTACACTCCTGGAAACCCAGCCCTTCCCTAATCCCTTTGGTTTCCAGTGGTAGGGGAATGCAGAAGCGTTCTAGACTGGCTAGAATATGGTACCAGGAACAAAAGTGACCCCCATTAGAAGGTGGCCAGGAGAGGCTAGCTCAAGCCGTGGCTGGGACGGGGATAATGGCTTGTGATTTACCCATAGGTGGAGGCTCTGCACCGGCCACTCCTTAATATCTTATGATTGGGGGTGAGGGGTGTCTGGGGGCAGGTCAGCTTCTTAAAGGAGCCTCCTCGGGCTGTCCCAGGAGCGTAGAAGGCCACGCACACAAGGCTCCAGCATCCCTTGGCTTTTTGCCTGGTTTAATAATCTGTCTCCTCCCCGCTCATCCCTCCCGCATGCTCAGCATCATAGCCGGTGGCTTGCTTTCCACCTCTGCTGTTGCTCCATGCTCGTTTTCCTGTCTTCCTGCGCCTCCCAGTTCTCCTTGGCCATGCCATGCAGCCCACTCTTTGCCCAGACTCCCACCACAGAATGCCTATCAGACAGCACCTCTTTTTGCTGAACAATCCAGAAATCACCACTCTCCCTGAGTTAATCAGACAATGCCCATCATGTTCAACTTTGCAATTCAAGTCCCAGTCTTGCCCCATAGAATTATTGCCAATTGATCTCCGTATAAATGTCTGGGTTTTCTGCATTATTAATGACATGCTAGGCTTTTGACAAGCCCTCCTTTAGTGCAGCTTGCTCCGAGCACCATCTGTGGAAGTGCCAGAGTCAGGGCCTCCCTTTGCCTGAATTTCAGAGCCCTTGGTTTAATGGAGGGAAAGAGATGAATGATATACCTTGATCTTTCCTTCTACGAGAGCGTTACCAACTCTATTAAATTGGCAGTGGCTTTCTGGAGCTTTGTTTGGGGAATATGAGGCTGTATTTGTGCTTGATTAAAAGAGTGCTGGGATTGATTAGCAATGTCTGCAGTGGGTGGAGTATTAGGAAGAATAGGCATGCATGTTGTGTATCTGCCCTCATGGTAAGTTTATCCTGTTTCAGAAGAGATAACCTTGAACTGTACACTAAAGATGTTAGTGTCAGGTGATTTTAGACACATGAAGAGAGAATCAGATTCAATGGAGGCGCCAAAGGGATTGTTCCATATGGGCAAGAAGTGGTTTTGAAGTTGCCTTTTGTCAATTTATTATCTTGGCTCCATTCAGCTACACAAAAGGAATGAGCGTTAGAACTTGTCCCTCATGGCTCGTGTATTAGCTGTATTTCTTGTTATTGCCTCTCGGGCACCCTGTTGAGAATGTAGGGCTCTTCTCCAGACTCAGGGCAGGATCACCTCAATGGTTTTCAGTTTATTACTTCTCTCAAGGAAGGGAGAGGAGCCCAGGGCTGCCCTGACAGCCAGGACCATCAGAAAAGCATGAGCAATGTTTGGCCCAGAATTGCCAACATTTTCTCTGGTTCTGCTCTCAGCTCTAGGGGGACACTCTTTTTCCTACCCTGCCTGGCAAGTGCCAGGGCCTGGATGAGACCACACTGGTTTTGGTTCTCAAGTCTACCGTGGAGAGGAAGAATGGATGTTCCCAGGGTCGGCTGATGGGAGGTGTTGGGGGACCTTATTGAAGATGCGATATGCTGGGTGCTGGACCAGGGGTCCTTTATGTAAAAGCTGGTATGTCTGTGGAAGGGATGTTGGCATAGAAGGCTGGGACTCAGCAGTTGTCACCTGCCAAAGGTCACACTGCTGATGAGTGTGGCAGAGACCAAATTTAAATCTATGTGTTTACAAGGTCCACAACCGCGCCCCGCCACCTCCCAGAAGCTGAGGCAGGACAGACACATTGCCAAATCCTCCCAGCCTCCCGCAAGCTTGCTTATTAGTGAAAGGTTATTAAATGGGCCCCCCAACCCCAGCCAGGTAAACATGTCGTGGAGAGGTTGGCTTTGTCTGTGTTTCTAGTCAGGTTGTTTTATCCCCTGCAAGGTCATCTAGACATTTTTATCCCCAAGGTCAGTAGATAGCTCCTTCTGCCAGAGGTTAGGATTCTGCCTGCCGCCTGCCTGCCCTGTGGGTGGCCGGCTGTGCCAACAGAAATGCCAGCTGCAGCTAAAGGACCAGCTCTCCATCTGAGAAAAGCACAAGCACCCGCGTTTCTTTTCTGGTATGTTCCTCCCCTCCGTAACGAGAAAAAGCTCATTAACACATGATGGCAACCGGGCTGCAGTATCTGCCAGTTCCCTTGTGCGGAATGCTCTTTAGCATTCTCTCAGCTTCCTCCTCGACAATTAATTCAGATTAGCAATTGAGAGAGTGCAGTATCCAGTTCGAAAGGATCTGTCCCCCCGTGAACCTCAGGGCAGGGCGAGAGGCCACCTGCACTCTTTTTTTGGTCACCTAGCACCCTGTTGGCCCTTTGTAAATGTTTGTCTTGCCTCATGCATGTGTTTATTCCCATAAAGACCCAGTAAGTTGTCCCCTGAAGACAAAATACATAAAAGGGCATTTCAAATCGCACATACCCATTTTAATGAAAAATGAGAAACAAAAAATACTCATGATATAACATTAGGTGAAAAATGAAGGAAGAAAAATCTTATGAGTCTAACTATGGAACAAAATGCTAAACTATATATTAACATGTCCTAGGCATGCACAGAAAAAAAAAAAAAAGACTGGAAGGAAATTTACTGAGATGTTATTAATCTGTGGGTCGTATAATTATGATTTTCAAAAATATTTTATATTATCAGAGTTTTCCAGCATAGAGATAACTTTTAAATCAGAAAAATACGTTTTTTAAAAAAGAGGTAAAGCATGTGGAAAAGATAATTTACAAAGAGGCATTTCATGACCACATTTTTCTATTGTGTTGCTTCTAGAATGATTTTTTTTCCAAAGCTATTATCTACCACAAAGGGGATTTTTTTTCTATTTCAGCATATTATGGGGGTACAGATGTTTAGGTTACGTATGTTGCCCTTGCGCCCCCCTCCTCCCTTAAGTACGAGTTTCAAATATGTCCATCCTTCGGGTCACAAAGGGGATTTTTAATGGTTTATAATTAATATAACTTGGTGTTTAGTCTGTACTTTGGTATTCTTGAATTTAACATGGATAAACTGAACTCAATTTGCTGCATAAAAAAATAAAGAAAGAAAGAAAATGAAAGTTCTGGCTGCTTCATTGCAGCCGGGAATTCTTTTTCCAGGTGACGCTCATGTTACCATTTTGAACCCAGGACACTGTGCTGCAGTTTTGCTCAGGGATTGCAGAGTTCAGATCTGGCTTTGCAGGAATTGCTTCATCTTTTTGGATAAGCCATTTACCTCTCTGGGCCCTTGCATTTCCTCACTTTCTGCCAGCAGAAGCCAAATCACCTCCTCTGAAAGGGAATTTCATTGAGGACCAACTGAGAGGAGGCTGCAAAGGAGCCCTCTGGCCCCACAGGAAGCCACAAAACAGCCAAGCCCAGAAACAGGAGTAGCGGCTTCCTCCTGGGTGTGGCCACACAGAACCAGAGGAGACGCATTTGCCCATAGTACAGGCAGATCAGAAATGGTTGGGTCTCAGGCACGATCCGCCTGCCCCTGCTGCGTCCAGGGTCGAGCCCAGTCTCACTGTTGCCAGAAGCCAGCACTGGCGAGGGTTTTGCCATCCTACCACAGGCTTCTTGACTCGGCTTGTGGGATGGTACCTACCGGCCACCGTTCCTCACACCATATTTCTTGGAAGAACACGTGTGAGAGCAGGTAGATGCTTGATTAAAACCGGGCAAGCCTGGGGGCCGTGTTCCAGTGATCTGGCCTCAGTTTCCTCATCTTGCACCACTCTCCCTTCTCCGGACCTTTGTTCATCCTCTTCTCTCGGCCTGAAATGCCCTTTTCTCCATTCATCACCCGACTCACGTCTACTGGCCAGGAGTCGCTTCTTCAGGAAGCCACAGCTGATAGACTGAAAGACTGGGCTCCCCCCAACCCTGGGGTTCTCTCCAGCACATTCCGGGGGTGTACTGTGTTGTAAATGTTTACAACCGTGCTGGCCCCCAACAAAAGGCAGTGGTTCCATTCGCAGTTGCATGCCCTTGGGTG
Organism: Propithecus coquereli; assembly: GCF_000956105.1. NCBI lineage: Eukaryota > Metazoa > Chordata > Mammalia > Primates > Indriidae > Propithecus > Propithecus coquereli. Next base: position 5,069,449 of record NW_012141080.1, read on the forward strand.
ATCAGTGTCATCTTTCCCTTCCTCAATGTCCTCATCTGTAAACTGGGCGTGATAGCACCATCGTGAAGATTGTTTGGGTCCCATCAGTCACATACGTGGAGTGGAGTCTGGCAGAAAAGGAGCACTTGGAAGATGTCAGCGCTCATCAATGGGATGACCACCAAGTTCTTTGAACCTCAGAGCAAAGTTTCAAATCTCAGATACATTTCGGTTAATTCTTTCTAAGTTGATATTTTGTGTCATTTCTCTCTCACTTTTCTCATGCAAATCATTAATGTTTGGTTTTGTTTTACTTTTCACCCTGCCACACCCCTCAATCCTCTGCAAAGGAGTCTCGGATTGTTGGTGTCCCCAGAACCCATAGGTCCCCTTAGACTTGTCAGGGAGGGAACTGAGACTCTTAGAGTTTCTTCTAGGTGCTTTGACCCAGTCCAGAGGGCTCAGGGGATTATTTTTTCTGAACGCAAAAAGTAACAGCCAGTGGCTGTCCAGCAACTTTGTTGAGGAAGAGGCTGCTGGTGGGTTCCAGGTTGCATCCAAGGATGGAGCATTGGCTTTGGGGTCTGGGGGACAATGGTGCAGCTCCAGACATCTCTTGTTGCTAGCAGGTTATCAAACTGCATTTTACCTTTCTGAGCTCCCACTGCTTACCAATAGCAGAAACATGGCAAGAATGCAATGCGCTAATAATACACACAACAAATTATGTGTGTCGTAATGTAACGTACCTACTAGCAGTCTGTGACACTGTGTGTGTGTGTGTGTGTGTGTGTATATATATATATATAACCCCATGGTCTTTCCCTAACTTAAATGAAGATAAAAACTAATACAAAAGAAGAAACCTTCCTCACAGTCAGGTGTGATGTATCTTAATTCTTGGCTTTCTTCCTTTGTAAAATTCATCATCTTCCCATCACACAGCCCCTCTTGTCCTCTAGTCTGTTTGTCCCCATCTGACATAGCTCACCCGCTCTGGGAAGCCTTCCTTCCTGGAATGCCCATTCTGGATGGAAGGATTCTGCCCATCATTCCTCTAGCGGTCCTCTGCCAGTGTCCTGTCCTGGTCAGACCCAAGCCCTGTGGGTTCCAGTGTCTCATTAGGAACCTGGGTGATGGAGCAGGGGTCGCACTCATTAAGTCTGAAGACTTCATCAGCTGATTAGAGGGGGCAGGGCGGGCTGGGGCCTGCAAGGGGGAACCGGAGTCTGGCTAGCACCTGGGAGCACAGGATCAGAATTACAAGCGACCAGGGTTAGAAACAGAGGCCACCAAGAGCCATCCCGGCTCAGGAAGACAGACACCATCACTGCAATTGGCAAGGGCATGAAGCAGTTCAAAACCAGACATTAGATTCAATCCAGGGCTTGAGTTTTTTCACTTTTCACTTTTGTTCTTTCATTCCAAATACCTTTGCTCTAGTTTCCAGGCAAAACTCAGTCAAATCTTCTAGAAGTGATAAATAACGTACTTCTATTTCCTCTCTTTTTCTCATGCTTGTTTAGAGAACCTGGAGGAGCCCAGTACTGTTCTCCCCTCTCTAAGGGTCTCGGTGGTTTCTTTCATGGAAATGAATGGAAAATTTGCCCTGGTTCTTTCTGCGAAGTGGTTGTGAAATATGAAATGTATACCTCTTCCATCCTGGGCTTTATGTTCCAGAAATTTTGGAACAGAACTGATTCCCTCTCTAGCTACCGCGTGCCAGCCACCTTCACGTGCATCCTCTTTGTCAGCCTGCACCGCAGCTCCTCCACCTGTCTCTAACGTAGTCATTGGCAGAGACTCAGACACACATAGTGACCGAAGGCCAGAGCTGGGGTTGCAACCTATGTCCACGAATCGCAAAGCCCACTCCCTGTCTTACACTTTCCCAAAAGTTGGGGCTTCGCCACTGTGTTTTGCATCATGTCATAGTTGGAAACACTCGTCCTGCCTGACCTTTTGGCTTGGAACATGGAAGTTCATTGACTTTATTGCCTCGCAGGGCCTAGCGCGGGCCCTCTTCCCTAATCAATGCGTATCATTTTGCCAAGAGACAGAGCCTGCTGCCGGAGAGATTGATTCCCTGGTTATTTATCTTCCTCTGCCCAGTGTAAATTGGTCAGCCTGATCCTATTCGCATGATAAAAATCATAATGTCTCAAATTACTTACTCAATAAAATGTGGGTTTGTCTATTATTAGTGATCATTAGGGTTATAATGCAGCATGGAAATTTGGAGCAAATTAACTACACATGCAGGCGGTTGGGCTCATGTGCAGTTAATCATATGCACACAGTTCCACTGGGCAGAAGGTTTTGCAAGAATCGTTTCAGGAAGACTTTGTGGGAAGGGAACTGAATACCTACTTTTTATTTTTCTTTTGCTTTTCTCCCTTAATCTGAATTTCTCAAATGCACATTTGCTAATACACCATGGAACCATGCAAGTGCCAAAAAAACAAAACAAAATAAAACCCCCAGAATTATAGCTCAAATTAAATTAAAATAGCTTTTAATTCCTATGTCCCTGGGCTTTTGCATGCTGCACCAGAATTCCATGGTGAGCAAATGCCTATGGACACCCTCATTTTCTGTCTTGCCTCTCTGCTAAGATCCACTCTCAGTCTTTTCTTTTGAGCCCTTCTGCTCAGTGATGTAATGGGACAGCCCTGCTGTCATGAAGAGTTCCCATCACACCTGGGCACTGCCATTTCCTCTGTGGCAAATGCTTCCTGGACATGTGGGCAGGTGAGAGGTGCTGACTTTGCCTGCTTGCATCTGAATATAAGAGAGATGTAGCTTTGAATGGCAACATGAGTTTTTAAAAAAAAAAAAAGGAAAAAAAACCTATGTATAACTTGTTTCCTATGAGAGTACCAGGAAACTTTACAATGAGCTTTGTGAATTAAAGCTACCAGATGAATAGAGGTGGTGTCAGGGTAGCAGACGTTAGAATTTTTTTTTAATGGTTTTGCGTTTGGGAAAAGTTTTCTTCCAGGGGGTTTGACTTGTTCTGAAGACAAAATGAAGACCAACAGTGAGGGTTAGAGCCAGGACTGAATACAACTCAAAATCGATTTAGGGAGAAAAGGGAATGCATTGGATTAGTAACTGACCGGTGCTGGGTAGTGCTGAGTTCAGGCGTAGCTGGACCCATCAGAAAACTTTCTTTCTCCATTTCTCAACTGTGATTTCTTCTGTGCCAGATTTATTCTAAGAGGGGCTTGGATGAGATATATAGAGAGAACCCTGGAAGCAGAGTACCTCTGGCCACCACTCCCAACAGTGCCACCAAAAGGACAAGGCTGCTACACATTGCCTCTGCGTGGACCATTCTGGTCACCTGTCCCCTGTGGTCCAGTCATTGTGGCCAGGGACAGTGTAACTCTTCTTGACTCAGACTGAGTTGTGTGCTCACTCTTAGAGCCAGGAAGTGGCTTCAGCCCCACCCAAACCCATAGTCTGAGAGTGACAGGGAGGCACAGGTTGGAATATAATAAGCAAAAGGAAGGGAATGGGTCTTGGGAGTACCAGGCAGCACATGTCCACTGTGCTCAGGGACGTGTCTGTAGGCCCACAGCTCAGGCATTCAGCAAACACTTCTGCCATCAAAATCTGTTGTCGAAAGTTGTGAAGTTCCAGCTGGCGTGGTATTCAGCAAGAATACCATGGAGGGGACTGATGTCGAGGAAGGAGACAGGAAGTGGTGTTGAAGATCTTGGACAGGTCTGACTTCAAGTCCCAGCACTGCCACTTACCAGTTCTGTGGCCCTGTAAAGTCACTCAGCCTCACTGAGCCCCTACATCTTCCCACATGTAAAAGGAGGCTGATAATAGTGCCTGTTTCATAGCGACGCCATGACGGCCAAGGAGACAGTGTGTGTAAGGGTTGACATGTGTTGTAACTGCTTAATAAGGGGTTGATGTTAAAATTAGCATCAATGAGCTCTGGAAGATGCTCAGCTCTGCTCCTATCGATGGGATTTTGCCTCAAAAACTAACATTTGGGAACATGTTTACCCCGAATCATGCATTAGCACCGAGTACTTAGGTAGTGTCTGTACCTCATTTCAGCAGGAGCTTCTGAGGGTACAGAATTAAACATGCAGCCTCTGAGACTCACTGGAAGCTCTCTGGACATTTGACCTACATGGAGAGCAGGCTGGAGTTCCACTTTAATTGGCAAGGATCAGCCCACTTGCCCAGCTTGCAGCTTGGAGTGTGGCCTGGCTCACCCTCCAGAGAAATGTGCTTTATGATCTGCGTGGCTGAGAGGATTCTCCCAGGAAATGGGCAAAGTTGCCAGCTGACCTCTCCCGAAAGAGAGACTATTTTGTTAGTGTCCTTCACTTGCACGGGAACATTCTCCACTCCTAGGCTCAGTTTCCCAGTAGGACACAGAGGCAGAGTTTAAAGCCACAAAATAAATTGGTGCACATAATCCATCAACAGAAAGGCCTGGCTTGGAGGCAGGGGCACCCGAGTTTCCTCTCTTGGCTCAGTCACTTACTAGCTGCGTTACTGTGGGCAGTGATGGGACCTCTTTGGACCTCAGTTTTCTTTTTTATAGAATGTGGATAATAATCTCCCCTCACAGGACTGTGTTTGGCGCATGGTAATTGAGTCAGTCTTCACCCAGCACGTGGGCACTATCTTTGGCAGAAGGGCCGCTTTGCACACTCGGGTCCACCTGAACATGCACACAGTCGTACATGGAAGAAAAAAGTGATTGGTCTTGAAGACTCTTCCATGGGGCACTCTGAGTGGTCATGACAAACAACAGTGTGAATAAGGAGGAAAAAATAAGCTTAGAGTGATCTATATTGAAATACTTAGTTTAAAACAGGCAAAAGGAAGACATGCATGCCTAGGAGCATGTCCCCCCATTCCTCCCCAGGACACAGAATTGCAAAGCTCTCCATCACCTCGGGGGACTCCATGGCCAGCATCATTTGGCTCAGCCTAGCAGGAGATTTTGAACTGGCGCTGGCAGCCTCTACCCACCACCATTAGGCTCCCATCTCGCTTTCAAACAGAAATCCAGGCTGGGTGTGTGGGGACACCTTCAGGCTCCGCTGTTTGGCCCAGGACTGCGCTACAACGAATGTCTTCTCCATTTCCATGCCTTTTCTACTCTTGCTCTCCATCCTTCCCATTTTCCTTAAACTGTGGGTTACTCAAATTCTTGAACAGCTCACCACTTGCCAGCTGCCTTCCGTTTAAAAGGAACTTCCAGCCTGGGCTACTTGGTTTAAAAGATAAAGAAAGTTGCAAAACCATTTAACTCTCGGATGCCCCAGGGATCAACAAAGATTGCTTCTCTTTTCAACCAACATGCCACCCTTCCAGCCATTCATGTATGCATTCGTTCATTTATTCATTCTTTCATTTTTCCATTTGGTTAATATATATTGAGTATTAAACATGTGCTAGGCATTGAGGATGGAGGAGGGAACAAGACATACAAGGTCTCTATCCTCATGGACTTCACTTGCTGTACATAGGTCTGAAATAGTCATGTGGGAGGAAAGTCTTTGTCGTCTGAAGTATTTTCTTCAATCGCCATGAGCAGCAATGCTGTAAAGCTTATGGTGGTTTGATAATGAATTTGACAAGGCCAGAAATAGACCAGATGAAGATCGATGCATTGGTTAATTGATTGATTGATCAGTTGAGCAATGCCAGCCTGGGCTACTGGGGTTTGTGAAAGCCTGGCAGATGGAGATGATGCAGTTAATACACAAACATCTCCATCCTCTCTTGAACCCTCTCTCGGAGCCACCACGTCTATCAGCTTCCTATTGCTGCTATAAGAAATTGCCACAAATTTAGTACCTTAAAATAACACGGATTTATTCCCTTACAGATCTGGAGGTCAGAAGTCCTGAAATCTGGGTCAGCAGGGCTGGCTCCTCCTGGGGGCTCCAGGGGAGAACACATTCCTTGCCTTTTCTAGGTTCCAGAGGGCATGGGCATTCCTTGGCTTGGGACTCCTTCCCCCAACTTCAGAGCACATCACTCTGACCCCTGCTTCTATTGTCATATTCCCTCTTGCTTCTGTCACCATACAGCCTTCTCTGACTCTGACCTTCCTTCTGCCCTCTCATAAGGATGCTTCCATTAGGTCCACCCAGATAATCCAGAATAATGTCCCCATGTCAAGATCCTTACAGTAATCACATCTGCACGGTCCTTCTTGCCATGTCAGGTAATGGAATCACAGGCTCTTAGGATTAGAGCATGGATGGCTTTTGGGGAGGCCATTGTACTATCTACCATGCCATCCTTTTTTTTGAGACAGAGTCTCTCTCTTGCCTGGGCTAGAGTGCCATGGAGTCAGCCTAGCTCACAGCAACCTCAAACTCCTGGGCTCAAGCGATCCTCCTGCCTCAGCCTCCCTAGGAGCTGGGACTACAGGCACGCGCCACCATGCCTGGCTAATTTTTTCTATTTTTAGTTGTTTGGCCAATTTCTTTCTATTTTTAGTAGAGACGGGGTCTCGCTCTTGCTCAGGCTGATCTCGAACTCCTGAGCTCAAGCAATCCTCCCATCTCGGCCTCCCAGAGTGCTAGGATTACAGGCGTGAGCCACCACACCCGGCCTCACACCATCCTTATATCTAGAAATACTGACACAGCTCATCTTACACACCTGCAAAGACCCTATTTCCAAATAAGATCACATTCGGAGGTTCTGGGAAGTACACGAATGTTGGGGAGTGGGGGGTACTCTATTCAACTCAGTACAACCCAGAGTCCCACAGACATGAATTCCCTCCACAATTTAGGAAACAAAAGGAAATAGAAATGAGAAACAGAACTTGGTAACTTTTTCCTAAGCCTGTCCCTATATCTTTTTTGTGGACATAGATGGGGAGCGGAAGTAGCATCACACGGCAGCTGCACTCTGGGTACACAGTGATGTTCGATTACAATCTGAGGACTGGCTCACAGTATGACCATGGCATGAGCAGACCCGCAGTCCTACATAAATGAGGGAGAGAAAGAAATCTGACACAGGTTCAGATGCACAGGCCTGTATCTGGAGCCAGAATGTACCGGAACAATCACTTAGTTTAGCATCTCCTATCTACAGAGGAGGTGCAGACAGAGAACTCAGTAAATTCTATATTACAGATGATCTAAAGCTGCAGTCCTGAAAACATCAGTCCTGTGGTTGGCGTGGCTGTAGACTGGCTTCTCTCTGCTCCCTAAAATGCCAGCAACTCATATCTTCAAGGATATCAGGTTAAGACACGGGCTAATGGGCCTCAGATCGCAGACATGGAAAATCATTTTTTTATTTCACGGAGCGTAGGGAAGCTTCCTTGGAAAAGCTAGGCTTCAACTTTCTATTTTTGAGCTGGAGAGCAGGCCAGGAGGGAGCTGACCTGTCTAGAGCTTGGAGGTTGTGTTTTCAGCTGAGGAAAGTGATCCTGAACCTCTCCATCCTTGCAAAACCCAGATGGAAGCCCAGGGCTCCCAGCGCCTCCAGCCCCATGCACATGGCCGTGCACCTGGACCGCCACTCTACCTGTTTACAAATTACCCCCATTTTCTGCTTGGTTCAGCAGCAACTGTTTACCCTCCCCCGTGATGTAATTAGGGCTTCAGAGTTCACGTGTGCCTATTATGAGCTCTCCTGTGTTTTGTCTTAGTACTTCGTTTCTGTAGCAGTAATCATATATATATATTAAAATTTGGTATCAATTGTTTGGCTAAATTATGCACAGTGGGCCATCCTCACCTGCCATTAACATAACGTATGCTAAACAATGTGGTGGTGTGGGGTTTTTTTTCTTTTTCTTTTCTGATAATTATACTCTAAAGCATCAATTGCTTATTCGAGTAAATTAAACTTTGAGTTTTTCTCATTTCTTCAAACTTTCAAATCATCTTGCCTGCAAGCAGATGCAGACCAAGCACTCCTGCTGCTGCCTGTGGAGGTAGCCTCGTTATTTTCTTTCTGAGAAATGCAAGTGCCACATAGTGGCCAATAGCATTGTAGCTGGCCTGATGCTCTGGGTGGAGCTGCAGTTTGACATATTGCTGCTGCTGTCCCCAAACCAACGGACGCCCGGCCTTGGCGTGGAGATGGGAGTTAAACACATGTGTCTATTGGACTGTAATTCATCCACTCCCTGGACAAATATGCAATGAGCACCTCTTAGGAGCCAACATTGGGCTAGATGCAGGAGATACGAAAGTGACCCAAAGTGACAAGGTTTCTGTCCTCTGACAGTTTATAATCTAGCATGAGGGTCAGCGAATTGTTTTTATAAAGGGCTCGATAGTAAATATTTTAGGCTTTGTGAACCATTCTGTCTCTATTACAACTACTCTGCCATGGTAACTTGAAAGCAGCCTTGGACAATGCATAGGTGATGGGCGTGGCTTTGTGCCAATAAAACTTTATTTACAAAAGCAGAAGGCGGGGAAGATTTTGCTGACCCTCAATCAAGCAGGTTGAGGCAGAGAATATGTACAAATAATTTAGTTTTTTAAAGCCAAAGGATAATTTTAGAGCATGGCAAGTGATATGAAGGAAGTAAGCATAGCAATATAAGCAGCACTTGCCAACTTTTTCACACCAGGGCACACACAGAAAATATATTCAGCACAATTGAGTTAAATAGATGAATCTGCTCAGGACTGGCACCTGTAGGATTCCAGACTCTGAGGGGCATCAGTATTTTGGAAGTCTGCAACCCGTTTGTACCACACTTGGGATATTCCACGGAGAGTGACCAGGAAGGCTAAGCTTAGGCGGCATAGTGGCAGGGGTTTCTCTTGAACTGCATTTGAGTTGAAATATGGATAGTGAGTAGTAGATAGCCATGGGGAAGAGTGTGGAATGGCAAGAGTGTTCCAGTAAGGGAACATGCACGTGCAAAGACTCCAGGGCAAGAAAAAGCATGGCATGTTTGGAACTGAATGGAGGTCAGCATGATTGGAAAAAGTAAAGAACACATAGGAGATGTGGAATGAGATGAGTTTAAACAGGTCATTGGTGCTTAGAAAATGAATCGCAGGCCAATGACTTGGTTACTACTGCTGCGTACAAACCATGCCCCAACTCAGTGGCTTATAGCAATTGATGTATATTTCTCACAAGTCTGTGGAGTTCAGCAGAACTAGGCTGGGCTTGGCTTCACTGTCCCGGTGGTCTTGCTGGTCTTGGTGGGGCTTCTTCCTGTGTGTGTGGGTCAGGCCAGCTGTTTTGCTCTTGTATCTTTGCATCAACTGGGGTTTCTGCCCTAGGCTGGACATGGATGGTGCCCTCTAGCTGGGGTGGTTCTCCTCCGTGTGTCTCTCATTCTCCTGGGACCAGTAGGGCTAGACCAGGTGTGATTTTTTCATGGAGAAGCACGAGACAGCAAGTTAAAACACATAAGGCCTCTGAGGTCTAGACTCAGAACTGGCATATCCATTCCTCCGCCACGTTCTGTTTCCCAAAATAAATCACATAGCTGAGCTTAACTTTGGAGGGGGGACACTGCAAAGTTACAGAGCCACAGACTTTGATCCAAGGAAGGTGAAGAATGTGTCCCCCCTTTCCAAGACTTTTTGCTTGTATTTAAATTGCATAAGAAGCTGTTGAAGCATTTTAAGAACAGGATTGATATGATTTGCATTACAATTAAAAAATATTAATCTAGCAAAATGTGTGTAGTAGAATAGGCTGGTGGGGGGAGGAGGTCAGAGAGGGAGAGGGGAGAACAGGGTGGGCTGAACCTGTTGGAGTCCCAGAGCTTCGTTCTCTCATGCTGCCTTTGGGAAGCACAAGATGAATTGTTAAACTGCTCGTGCTGGGCTTTACTAGGTGAGCTGACAGTTATCATCTGCATTCATCAATATAAGTCCCATAAAAAGTGAAGCAGTTGAGGAGAAATGAGAAATTACAGCCCAGATTAGCAGCCTTGAGTGCTCCTCACAAACACAGGACACTCACCCAAATCACACGTCACAGCCCTTCACCCATTAAAGCTAATAGCAGGATTATTCCCAAGGAAGCTGTAGCCATTATATTTGTTACCATCACAACAATAAAATAAATAGATGTGATTCCAGCCCTCCTCCTTGGGTTGTTTCATGCTGATCAGTTAAAATACGTGTGACTTGAAGTTTGAACCTGTTGGGAGGAAAACTTACCTTTAGAGGAGTAAGCGTTGGCTTACGGGGGGAAAGGAAACTTGGGAAACGGACTCACTGACAATTTTTGTATTGTGCACGGGAGACTGTAATAAAACCAAAGTGCACAATGTCTTAAATACAATAAAAGTTTGCTTTTCATTATCATAAAATACAAAACAGGTGCTCCAATCAGCAAGACACTCCTCCAAGTGGCGATTTGGTGACCCAGGCTTCTTCCAGTCTGTGGCTTCACCCTGACCAACAAAGACCTCTTGAAGGTGGCCACATTCTTCAGCCTAATGAAGCTTCTGAGCATCTTTGGCCCAGGCTTGAAGTGGCTTCTGCTCATATTTCATTGGCTGAGACTCAGTCACATGACCATACCAAAATGCAAGGGAGGCTGGGAAATGTAGTTTGATGTTTCTCGTGGGTGGAGGACTAGTGAACAGCCAGCTGGTCTCTGCCTCAATTCCTTCAGTGCGATCCTCTCATTCCAGCAACTGAATGACTTGTGCTGTTTCTCTCTCTATGAGGAGATAATCATAACAAGAATTACTATTTAATTGAGTGCTTTTCATGTACTAGGTGCCAAATCTATATTATCTCAAACCTCCAAGCAGCTATGAAAAAATGTGGTGTATTCCCATTTTACAGATAAGGGAGTAGAGGTTTAGAGAGGCTGGTTTTCTTTTATCTATAAAATGGGGAAGATAGGAAGATAATCATCCCTATTATCAGGTATTAGCTCTGAGAAGCTATATCAGTTAGGACAGGCTAGGTTTGATGAGATAATAAATAACTCCCAAATCATGGGGGCTTAAAAACCACAGAGTTTAATGTCTTGCTCATGCTCTCTGTCCATTGTGGGTCATTTTTAGGCCAGGACTTAGGTCTCTGGAAGAGTCACTTTCTGGAATGTTTCTGGTTTCTGTGGCAGAGGGAAAAGAGGACCTGACAAAGTATATACTGTTTCTTAAAGCATCTGCCTGGAAGAAACCATTGTCACTTCCACTCACATATTACTGCCCAGAGGGAGTTAGATGGTCACTTCAAATTGACAGGAAATGAATTCCTCCCACGTGCCTGGAAAGAGAGAGCAGAAATATTGGGGCATATTCTAATGACAACCAGTCCATCCTAATAATTCAGGAAGAACAGCACAGTGCTGGGAATATAGGAAGTGCCTAAATATCATAAGTACCATCCAATTGCATAAGAACTGGATGGCAAGAAGAGAATGACTCATGTATCTGGAATTGATCTGAAATCTACACAGTTCATCCAACTAATTCAGGGAGACCTTGAGAGGATGTTTGTGTATTTGGGGTTGGGGAGATGGGGAAGGCACCAAGAGGCAGGTAGGGACAGAGTTACAGAGCAAAGTAATTATTAATAGATACCCTTAGTTAGGGACCGTGAAAAGAGGATGAAACCTTCTGATCATGTTCTCTGCAATACAAGGAAACATGAATCAAAGCTTTTAGGAAGAAACAACTAGATTGCTTTCTCTAGTTTATCTACAGCAACTGAAAGGAGAGGCTGGGGTGTATTTTATTATTGCATACATACATAACTACAAAGTCCTCGGTTTTTTTCCCTACATAAATTTATGTTGAGATTTAATTTCCACCAATTAGAACCCAAATGAAGCCATTCTAATATGATTCCTACATCACAGCAACATGGCCCTACTCCTCAGTGCACACATAAGGAAACAATATTGCAGTGAATTTTAAGTACCTAAAGTTGTGTTAGACTGTGAATGAATATCCAATTCAATTTGTAGGAAACTTTAGATTAATTAGGTTTATAATTTGCACAGTAAGGTAATGTAAATGTGTTGCTACTGCTTGACTTTTTGCTTAATCCTCTGAGTGGATATTTAATCTTTTTAATATTAGAATTAAAGCAACTTGGAAGATATGAATATTAATCTAATTATATTCCGATCACTTTAATTTCTTTAATGTTTTAAATAACAAAACAACTTTACAAATTGGTTTAGGTTGGGGAACGCTTTTAGTGGATTTTGCATCTCATCAGTAAGTGCAATTTAGAGGATGCAGCCTTGGGAAGCGCTACCTTAAGTTTATAGTTATGCAAATGAAAACCATTAATCCTGGTGCCTCTGACTTGCAAGGTGTGTGTGCTTCAGGAATTTGCAGCTTCTATTTAGGTAGGAAGAGTTTGCCAGCCCAAAAACTCAAATAAGCAAACAGCTTTATAGCACCCCAGCCATACAAAGTGAGAGCTTTCGAAGAATCAGTGATAAGTTAGAACTAAGAGGATTTTTCTTCCTTTTTCTGCTGTTATTATCTCAAGGAGAGGAAAGAAAAAAATCAGAGCAGGACATGAACAGTGCTTGCAAATTTTATTACCTCATTATAATTGATACCTGCTCTCTGAGCCAATAAAAGAAGCTGTATTCAGCACTAGCTGTATAAAATCTTTAATGTTTTAGGCTGTCAATGTTGGCTGTGGTTAGGCTGACATAATTATGAGCTGCATGTACCAATAGATAGCTCTTTACTCACAAAAGCATGCTGCAATGGGGAATCTTTCAGAGATAATAAAAGGATTCATCAAGTGTCTATATGATAGCTACTTAAATCGCTATTGTTTTAGTTAGGCCTGCAAAACATATCCCCTGGCTATCCCGGTTCCTTCTCTTTCTTAGTTGGCATTTCAGGAATTTCAGGCTTCTGTACAGATTGTTCAGTTGCTTTCTAAAGAAGGAAAATTCATTTGGAGTGATTTCTCTTTCAAGGTGACAATATGGAGAAGCCTTTCCGAAAGATGCATGCTGGAATTTCAGATTTGATAAGAAGAGTACATTATTTTCTGGAACTAATTACAGATTTTTAAAGGGGTGTTGGAAAATTAACCAAAGAAATTATGTTATAAAATGTAGTAGTAAGTTCTAGAATCAGAAACAATTCCAACAAATATCAAGTGAGATTCTCCAAATTTTGAGAGTTTATGTGTACAACGATTTTCCACTTACCTATCAGGCTGATGAAACACCCTGAAAATGGCTTCCCTATGGAGTTTATATATTTCATCAGGACCTTAAATGGCATAAATGTTCAACATTAGCCAGTGAATATGAAACTGAAAAATCAGTATGAGAACAAACAGGTAGAAGAAAATAAAATAGAATCCTCCTCAGATGTGTGCCATTTGATTGAATAAAGCAAACAATAACAAAGATTACCAGGACACTCGCTATTTTCTGTTATTTTGGTTTGTGCTGTCTATTTAGCCAGGCTTTCTGGGTTAATGCCTTGCATTAGCTGAGTTAACATTGTGATAAAGATGAATGCAAACTCTTTGCTACTCCTTCCATTGAGAGGTAGAGTTGAATTAATCTCCCCCTGGATCTAGGCTGCATTTAAGGGCTTCTTGACCAATAGAATGTGGCTGAGAAACTGTGTAAAATGCCTGACTACCCTGAGGCTGCCATGTTGAAGGAAGCTCAACTAGCCATGTTGAGGGGCCTTGTGGGAAAGGAGACACCTGGCCAGCCTCCAGCCGGTAGAAGTCATCCTAGTTGAAACTCCCGATATTGGAGACAGGAGATAAGTGCCTCCCCAACCCCCACCCAAGGCCCCGTCCAAACTGCAGATCCATGGGCAAAATAAACAATTGCCATTGTTTCAGGACACTACGTTTTGGGTTGTTTCTTACAGAACAACAAATAATCAGAGCAAACACCCTCAGGGGCAAGTAATTATGAATAGTGAGTCTCATTTTTCTGTGTGGCCTATGGAATTAGTCTCTTTATTTTATGGCAATACCAAGTATATGTAGCAACCTAAAGATTTCTCGTTTCCTAAAACTCAAAGTGAGTCAAACTCCTTGGGCTTGTGGATGTTGAGGACTAAGCTTTGCTCTTTATCTTCTCTTTATGGATTTCCCTTTGGAAGCAGGGATAAGAAGAGGGAAGTCTCCCAGATGTAAATTTCTCATAAATATTTGAGCTCCATTTCAGTAATTCTTTCATTCTCTGATCTGTTGCCTAATCTTCTATTTAGCAAGTACTTTCCATGAAATAGAGGGCTTTAATTGATAGAATTACTAATTTGAATAGCTTAGCACAGCTCAGCTTGTAAAAAACCCACTATCCCCATTAAATTCTCATCTTGTAAAACCACCTATCAGCACTTACCTATCTTTTTCCCAAAGTTTTTCTTCTTTAATCTTTTATTGCTGAACAATGAGATTCTCACTAGACAAAAAGAATGAGCAATTCTTTGCATTGGAGGTTACCCCAGAACTATCAAATTTAGGAGGGGGAAAAGGGATTTCTGGGAGAAAACCAAATTCTCCTGAAAATTAGTACATTCACTGAAGAACGTCTGTAATGTAGGGAGAAGCCACCTTGGATCCATGTGAGAATAGCGTCATGAATGAGGTCTGTGCCCTGTCCTGTGGTTGAAGAGTAGGTAAATTTCATCTGGGGCAGAGGGTTACACGGGACAGCAGTTATTATTATAAGTATGAAATGTTCAATTTCCTTAAGTACTAAGTTTGACAGTTGATATCTCTGACATTTCACTTTGACACTTCTTGTTTTATTTTTATTGTGAAGGTACATCTTAAGTCTTTCAAACGCACATTTTGACTTGTGATTATCTTTCAAAAATTTTTTTCGAGCAATTTTTGTGAAACCATAAAAATTCATGTTATTTTCAAATATGAGCTCCATCGTAGAACCCAGTGGTCCCCAACCTTTTTGGCACCAGGGACCAGTTTCATGGAAGACAATTTTTCCAAGAACTGGGGGTAGGGGAGAATGTTTCAAGATGATTCAAGTGCATTACGTTTATTATGCAGTTAAACCCCTCTGCTAATGATAATCTGTATTTGCAGCCACTCCCCAGCGCTAGCATCACCACCTGAGCTCCACCGTAGATCATCAGGCATTAGATTCTCATAAGGAGCGTGCAACCTAGACCCCTCACATGCACAGTTTACAGTAGGGTTTGTGCTCCTGTGAGAATCTAATGCTACCACTGATCTGACAGGAGGCAGAGCTTATGTGGTGACGCCAGCGATGGGGAGCAGCTGTAAATACAGATGAAGCTTCATTCGCTTGCCCACTACTCCCTTCCTTCTGTGCAGCCCTGTTCCTAACAGGGCCCAGGAGTTGGGGACCGCAGGTGGAACCAATGCAGCACAGATAGTTTGAAATATCAACGAAGTGTCTGGGAAGGATGTGGCTAATGAACGCACAGTACGTCGATGGTTTGAGAAGTTCCATTTTAGTGATTTTAATCTTGAAAAAGAGCCACGTGGGCGATCTGAGACCAAGGTGGATAACGATGAGCTGAAAGCTGTAGTGGAAGCAAATCCACCTCAACCTATGCATAAATTAACAACAAGGTTTGATGTTACTATTCCAACAATATTGGACCCTTTCAAACAAATTAGCAAGGTAAAGAAGCTGGATAGATGGGCTCCGCATGAATTAAACGAACGTCAGAAGAGAAATAGTCCCGAAGCTTGCCTTTCTTTGCTGTCATCACATAAAGGTGAATCATTTCTACACCATATTGTTACGTGTGATGAAAAATGGACTCTTTTTGACAATTACAAGCATTCAGCACAATGGTTGGATAAAGATGAAGTGTCAAAACACAGTCCTAAATTGAATATTTATCAAAGAAAGCTAATGGTGTCTGTTTGGTGGTCCAGTTGCTGGTATTATCCACTACAGCTCCATGAAACCTGGTCAACTGATTACAGTGGATGTCTATTGCAACCAATTGGATGAAATGATGAGGATGCTTGTGATTAAGCAGCCGAGATTGGCCACAAGAGACAGGCCAATCCTCTTGCAAGACAACAGTCGACCACATGTCATACAAACAACGCTACCCAAACTACAGCAGCTGGACTTGGAAACTCTGTCATCCACCGTATTCACCAGACCTTGCACCAACTGACTACCACTTCTTCCAGGCTTTGGCCAGTTCTTGCAAGGAAAAATATTCAATTCTCAAGCCGTGGGAAACGCCTTTTGCGATTTCATCGCCACTTGCTCTCTAGGTTTCTTTGCTGCTGGTATAAACTAGCACCGTTAAGATGGCCAAACTGCATCGATAGTTTAGGCACATACTTTGATTAATTGTACTGCTTCTTGTTTGAGATAAAATATACTACACTTTTGATTCAAAATCGGACGTTTCATATTTAATGACCTATATAAGCTTATTCCGTTAACTTCAGTTAACGGAATAACTTCCAGAGTTTCTCATCTTTGGCACTATTAATACCAACATTTGGGGCTAGATAATCCTTTGTGGTGGGATCTGTGCTGTGCATTGTAGGATATTTAGCAGAACCCCTGGCTTCTATCCACTATATCCCAGTGGCACCCCCTCCCCTAGTTATGGCAACCAAAAATATTTGCAAACATTGCCAGATCCCCATCCCTTGAGAATCATGCCTCTTGGCAGTGGTAACCCTTCTCTGCCCCACCCCTTTGACTCAAAAAATCTTTCTTGCTAAGTTTATATGATCCTGAAAATGTGGGGAAATTGAACTTGATTTTCTTTAAAGAAAAAAATACCTGCTTCTTCCAAATTGCCATAGGGATAGTTCAAAGCTAAAGACAGCCTTTCAGGTGTGCTGAGCACTTCAAACCTACAAAACCTGGTGCTAAAATTAAGGAGAGTATAGTAATGTGTTTGCAGAGACCGGATGTTGATTATCTGTCACTTTTGAAAATGTCGTCAGTATCATTGTTCTCCAGGACAAATATGAAGGAAAAATATGAAAGAGTGCTAGAGAATGCCGGAAGTGATTTTGCAGCTATGGGGCTGAATTGAAGAGCTTAACCCACTAATCTGTTATGACTGCTCTGGGAGTGCTAGTGCACGTTCTCTAACGCTGAGAGTACTTCGGAGGGTTGTGTGAAGCAACATTACAGTTCTGCTTTTAACGGTTGAGGCAAGAATTGCCCAGACCTCTTTCTTAGTACATCGCCCGTCTTCCAATGGCAAACTTATGTTTATGCCAGCCGGCTCACCTCAGCATGAGGGCATGAATTGGAGTGGAAATCAATGGACTAGCATTTGGATGCAATTGCCCCAAATTATCAACGAGAAAAGACGACGACTGTAATTCACCGGCCATAGCGTTTTTACCAACTGTTTTTGCTAAGCATTAGTTTAGTGTGATAGGTTCAATTCCCGGGCCCCTTCTCATCAGAGTTTTTCTGTAAACACCATTATTATTGCTGTTGTGTTCCCTGTGGCTGAGCTAAACCCAGTTTGGAGATTTGATTCGCATTAACTCCCTCCTTGCCTTCGGGTAGTTGGTTAGTCACGGGGGCACCAGTGAAAAGTCCGGTGATCCATGGGAGACAATTCACATTTTTCCCAAGTTTCTGCTAAATGGGAACCAGAGGAACCAGCCTGCCGAGGCACTGCAGGCTAATCCATAGTTTGCATTCCCAGAGAGCTCAGAACATACAAGGGAGGAGACATGGGTGGTCAAGAATTTAGACGCAGAAAGACCTGTCCTCGAATCCCAGCTCTGGCCCGTCCCAGCTCTGCCACTTTGCCAAGATCCACTAAGCCTCCTCGACTCACCTGTTGTATTGTCTGAATTCTTTCCATGTCCCTACATGGCATGAATATGTCTCCATGCTATTAACAATACAGATATATCATCATTATAATTGTTTGGATCATTCAAATCACTGTTTGCATCTTCTCAGCTCTTACTCATTCTCATGATACTATTCTCATAGTGATCACAAATCTCGCTCTGCATAAAAATGCTTTTTGAAAACATCTCTCTTTCCCACCCTAATCCGTAAGATTAGCCAGGGTAAGAAATATGCCTTATTAATTTTTTTTTTATTCCTCTTTCTTCATTTGTTGCAGTTCCAGAATAGAGTATATCTCTGGATATAGTAGAGAGTTGGACAGACATGGGTGCCGCCCCCTTTACCAGCTGTGTAATGCTGGGCTACTTTCTTTGCCTCTCTGAGCCTCTGTTTTCCCTATATAAAATGGGAGAAAAAAATGACTCCTAGATACAGAGTTGCTATAAGGATAAAACAAGTTGGTTTTAGTATGTTAGTATGTTTGGCATGTGTTAAATTCTCGATAAATGAAGACTCATGAAGTGCATGATTATTGTTATGTTTATTGTTCATTGGAAGTGAGTGATGAGTGTAATGAGAGAAGGAAGGGAGAAAAAGAGGGAGAGAGGGAAGAAGTTAGTTTATCAGCCTCGATATATGGAACTGAAAAGAAATTCACATCTCTTTGTGGTGAATGAAAATAAGTTGACCTTTATGAAGTTGGCCATATCCCCGGAAGGAAAAAGGTTTCCTTGGGCATATGATTTGTGTAATCAGTCAACTAGTGCTTATTTTGGTTGTGCTAACTTCCATCTCTGGGTTTGCCCACCAGTATCTGTGGGCATACTGGCAGTATCTGGGATATACTTATATTAAAAATTATTTTATTCTGTACTAAAAAATTTGTTGTATATCTGCAATTCAGATTTCAATGGGGATCCTGTATTTTTATTGGCTAGCTCTGGAAGTTCTATTTAACAGCCAGAAAAGGGCTTATTCTTCTCTACACACTTGGGACATGTCCAAATCTAGAACCACTGATCAGTAACAGTAGCACAAAGCACCTTAACTCTGCTTTCAAAGTAAAACAATGACTGTTGTACAGATTTATGGCTTTTTGTCAAGAATACTCTGATTTCTGGAGATTGTTATCAGTGTTGAGCTTTATAGGAAATGTCTCCTTTTGAAAATGACATTTTAAATTAATGTGAAATTGTGTTTTAATTTAATTCACGGGGAGTCATAAACAGGTGGGAGAATTATGTAACAATAATTGTGTTTGCAAGAAATTGATTTCATCCTAAAATTACATGAACATGCTATTACAGTTTGTTGTCATCCTGAAATGCACTGTTTAACCATAAAATACAGCATAAAAGACACCCACATGTTGAAGTCCTTAATCTAGTGTGTAATTGCTGAAGTGAGTACATTAACTATATTGTCAACTACCTGTTCTCAAATACCTTAACTACCAGATCACCAGTATGAGCTTGATCTTGACATTGAGATGCAGAGCTTGGTACATGCAATATACAAAGTAGAAAATCAATAGTGTTTGAGAATTTTTCTATTGCGTTCTAATCTTTATCCAGCGAAGATTTGGAGACAGAGAACTTGAAAAATGAGTAAGCTGGGAACTTTTAAAAAAGTTGTTCTCTTAATAATCCTACCACCTTTACTGAAGACAACATTACCTTTTTGCTACTTAAAAATACTTTGGACTTGTTCACACACACAAAAATAGCTTTATTAACAACTTCAGTAATTTATCATGTTCAGTTTCTTTTTTTTCCCAGAAATGTTGCTTTTGGTACACTGAGAGTTCATTCATTTAAAGTTTGTCCTTGGCAATTCTTTATTGAACAGTTTCCATTTTACTTTATTTTTTTTTCATTCAAAGCTGATAAATAACTGAGACCAAACAGGCTCAAACTGATTATACTCCTGGATACAAACCAGATGTGCGGTTAATCCATCATTGTTCCTGTGTCAACTAACTACCCTTGTCCTCACCTATACTTGGAAAAAAAAAAATGGCAAGCCTGATTTTTCTGCTGGTTCATTTCCTTGAAGTTGGTGTGATTCTATCTGCAGTATTTGCAAAAATCGTTTTGGAAAATGCGGAATACTACAGTGCTATTCTGCCGGCCACATTGTGAGGACAGCCAGGCATCGTTTTACAGCCCATTCCCCTCTCTGATGAGACCGTCGGCCACTGGCTGTAGGTTGGTGAAAATCGTACAAAACTAACGGATGGTATCAGACGCGGATGCCCGTGCTTTCTGCTGCCACTGCAGGCGCATGGCAGGCTCAACTCACGGCCGGTGCAGCCTGGATTTTTTTCAATTTGCGCTCAGTAGAACCTTATTATATCTGACCCAGCACTGACTGGTAATAAACAGCAGGATTACTCCTTTCTAAGGGCTTGGCAAACCAAAAAGAATGCAGTGAAACATATTTTATCTCTTCTAAAGTAACTGGGCACTTGAGGAGTATTTCCTGGTCTTGTTTTGTAACCTAAATTACAAACTAAGCTACAATCTCATCTTTGTTTAATGTAACCAGTGAGGCCATTGACACTGTATAGAGTGGTTTTAGTCCCTGTTCTTTCTGTTTATTAAGATTCTCAGTCTCCCTGTAGATACCTTCAGAGAATTAGATGTGTGCTGTGATTTGAGAAATAGAAGCCAATACTTATTGAAACTAACATAGGTTCATCAAACTTGTTGTGTGCCACAGACCATTCTAAGAACTTCATCCACTCAAAAGCAACTAAAATAGATGCTATTATTTTACTGATGAGAAAACAAGCACAGAGAGTCTCAGGACTATGCTCTTGGTCACATAGCTAGTAAAATGGCAGAACATTTAGAGGAGAATTGAGACTTAGGCATTGTTATACCATACAACCTCTTGGATGCAAGGGAGATACACTGAGTGGCATGGTACTAAGAACCTCTCATTCCCGTAGGTTAAGGAAGAAATGATAACCAGATTTCATTTTGTGTGCCAAACCCAAAGTTTGGCTTGACTTGCCAAAGTGTTAAGAAGGACTCTGGGAGTCCTGTCTGGATTCCAAAGGATCGAGTCCCTTGATCTATTCGGAATGTCTGCAGTGAGTTTAGGACGGGGTGTAGTAGGATATGTACCAAGCATTTGTATCCTGGATTTAAAGCATTCGAATCTCTGGAAAAATGAAAACGTTACCTGTGGGGATACACATTCAACAACTAGCAGCTGCCAGTGCTTAGACGAAAGTTAGTTTATTTAGAAAACAAGACTCAGAGACATCAGGACAGAGCACAGGTCAGTTCTGAGGCCTTGTGGGTGCAATCCATGACAGCTTTGGTTCCTGGGAGCCAGGGGTGCACAATGGGAGGAAAGAAATAGAAAACAGAAGTTAGAGCCACACTGAAAACGAACTGCCCGCATCCTAATTTTGCTCAGGGCTGCTTCTCTTAGGATTGTTATAGTGTTGAACGTATTAATAACAGTATTGATCATAGCTAATATACCTGTCTGGCAGGCACTGTACTGGCCTCTTTGGGTATGTTCACCACCTCCTGCCAAGTTCAGAGCTGCCTTACGTGGTTGATATTGCTATTCCCATCACATCCACGGGCTGTACAGTAACTGAGGGTTTCTGTGATATTGGCAGTTCTAGAATTCGGAAGCTGGTCTCTCCCCACAGTGCCCACATTTTTTTCACAGCCCCTCCCTGCCTCAGAGTCATTTTCTCTAAAGGGGAGTGTGGTTTGTGATGCCCTTACAACCACAGCTTCAGCTACAAGGTGCAAAGGAGAACTATACCTCCCTGCCCCCATGTGATCTCCCAGCAGGAGACGGCTGAATGCCCCAAGCTAAAGGTGGGGGAGAATGGGGAGAAGGAAAGCAAGCAGGAAGCATAAGCGTATCTTACAGTTAAAACCGTAATGGAACATATCATTTCCTTGGTTCTGCATTTATTAATAAAATGCCCAATACCTTCTGGCGTGTGCTTTGAACTGCTTTTAATTATCTTCAGTTGGATAGAGAGAAGGTAATGGGGACCTCATAATAGTCGTGGAGGGACTATTGGAATTTTATTTCCATGGGGGAAGCAGGGACTGTTTGCCAGGGAAGCAAGGCCCTTCAAAGTTGAGGACACTTCCCGGTGCTGCACGGTGTAAATCACAGTGCAAACTATGCGATTATCCCCTGCAGAGGAATCGAGTGTGGCTTTATGGGATTCTTCACCAAGCACTTAGGAATAATCTGATATAAAACAGCAGGGGTGGAGAGTAATGACAACTTCAAATTAGTTTAATGAATGTTTACATTTAAAAAAAAAAAAGGCTTTTCTGCAAACCTGAAAATACGAAGTGACAGCTTCCTTTCCCATTTCTCCTGCAAGAGGCACCTCCTGGTTTTCAGCCCGAGGAGGAAGGTGGCTTTCCTTAACTCCTTCAGCCCCGGAACTCCGCCTGGGCCCTTCTTTGTTCAGTCTGGGTTCGAATAGTCCCTTGAACGGCGCTCGATAGTATTTCCATCATACATGTCAAATCGGTGTTGGGGGAACATCTGTTTTAAGTCAGCTTAGACTCAATCCAGGAAAAAATAAATTTCTGGCTCTCCACCTGCTCCAAAGGTCAATTACCCACCCAAATCAGCCAGAGATGGCTGATGGGCTGCAGATGCCGAGGATATTTTTAGCCTGATTTTGGCAGGTACCCTGCTTGTTGAGCGCAGCAAGGAAGGGGGAGGTCGATAAACTATTATACTGTTTTAAACTCGGTGCAGCACCAAAGCCCCCACCAAGGCTGTATGGCGCTTCTGGGCTCTTTCCCCACTTCTGATGAAGAAGGATTCGTTTCGGCAAAGAGAGCAGGACAGGAAATGTTCACGTCGCTTGCACCATGTGCAGTAGACCTCAAGGTATTTTGGATAAGAAACAACCTTTGCGTTTCAGATAGAGTTACCCCAGCCCAGGCTGCCTCTGCTCTTCATAGCAGTGTTTTCAAAGTGTTCTTATTTTTTGTTCCAAAACCTGAATATTTCCTAGTGTGTGTGTGTCTTGGCCCCTCACATAAATCACATCAGGCTGAATTCTGTCTATAGTTTGCCAATCTGGATGTGGAATATTAGTCAAAATTATACAAATTAACTTGGTCTCCGCTATAGGAGGGACAATAACTGCAAAACAATAGCAAGAAATAAAACCAAACAAAAGCCTGAAGGATTTGGGCCCTCTCAGGGACATCTGGAAAACCAAAGGGAGAATTCCAAGAATTAATTATTTAGACACAAGCTTGGGTCTACTTTGGCCTTTAAGCAATCACTAGAAAAACCGAAACTTGCCCACTAGAATGGTGTTTTTCCTTCCATCCTGTCCTGACATGCCAGCACCTCAGAAAACCTTTGTGAAAAATCCACAGGTCTTCAAGAGCCAGAAGGAAACAGAATAAAAACAGCTCTCCCATAGAGCACACTTTCATTTCTGTGGGATCTAAGGAGTTGGAAAACCTAAACAGCCAGATGACGAGGGTTGTTGCTTCACATGCTGAAATCAATGTTTAAGTAAAATTTGTCAAAGATAATGAGACCAGGACAGACCCAAAAAAATGGCCATTTTCAGTTAACCAGAATATCGCATAAATCAGAACCCCAGATTTTCCTGGAGATTATTATAGCCAGGCTGTTTGAGGACAAATTTGCCAAATATTTGTGTATTTTAGAAGTCTCAGAAGTGTGCAGAATTTTCTAGTTCTCAACAAGGCACTACCACAACATGTCTAGTGTTTATGTAAATGATCTTTATAAAATTCTCTCGCTGATAAGAGTTTTCGTTCATCAGAAGCATGATGCAGGTTTAGATGCAGTTTACGAAAGATTCTCCTACAAGAGTCAGATCCATTCACTGACATATACCAAGTGTTCTCATACAAGGCAAAAAAAAAAAAAAATCTTTAAGTCATTTAGAAAAATAACATGGCTGAGAAACATTCTAAGATGACGTTTAGAGCACAGCTCGGAGGAATTTGGTGGGTTCCACTCTGAGTCTCGGTTTTCTCACCTATGAAGATAGGAATAAAGGTTGTTTTGCAGATTAAATGAGATAATGTGTGAAAAGCATTTGATTCGGCACCTGCAGAGGTGATGCTGTCATCGTCCTCACATTCGCCGGCAGACCTGAGGTGTGCCTTGGAACCCGAGTATGGAGACACCCGGAACATCTTCAGGAGCTGTTGCCACTGATTCTCATACGGTTTGCCATGCACAGGCAATAGTTTTCCTGGAAAGGCGTTGAGTGGAGCAGTTATTTAGCCATCTCTTTGACACTGCCAACTTCTTCGTGTCCCTGTAAGGATTAAAAGACAGAAGGTAACAGCGGGAAGTCAGCCCTGAGCGCGGAGGGCGCGATTCATGGGCTACGATTACGCGTCAGTGGTCAAGAAACGCCTAAGATATTCACAGCAGCCGGTGTAGAGGAAGGATGAAAGAGAATTTAACTTATTTATGAATTGTCTACCCTGGAATGGGACTGTAATGTTGCGTTGGAAGAGAGACGAGAATGTGCTGAGAGGATATTTAGTTTATAATGAAGGGCAGGATCGTGAGGTTGTCATGGCCAGGGCACGTGGCTCCGGGGATCTGTGTTCATACAGCTGGAGGAGGTGCGCCATATGTACACGTATGTGAAGGGCGAATGGGTTGCTGGGAGTTGGTGGGTTGTTCAGGCGGGCATTTAGGTGTGTCCCTGCATCTCTGTCCCTAGCTGCCACCTTTGTTTTCATCAGTGCTCTTGTTTCTCGTGGCTACAGGGAAACACAGAGGAACAGGAAAAGCCCAATGGAGTTACAAAGGCTCCACAATCTTCCTCAGTTCTCATGACTATTGTTCCTGTGCATTGTTCTTAAATCCCTCAGAAGGTTTTGTTAGCTCACAGCTCTCCCCTGCGTACCACTTTCCAACATTTCTCCGCTGCGCTGGACCCTAAACTCCAAATCCAGTCTCTTCGTCATGATCGGTGGAGTCTGTGATACTCCGCCCCGGCTTCCCCTGCAGGCCTGACTCTCGTCTCCTGCCTTTTCTTTGTGTGGACTGGCCAAGACACCTTTCATCTACTAACCTCTCTTCCTAGCACACCCCAGGGCTCCGCGTGGCTGGTTCCCTCCCGAGAGGCCTGGCAGTGCCCATCTCCCACACCTCCCCCGGTTAGTGTCAATCACTGGACCTTGTTTTCCCGTCATACTTAGCACAGGCAGCGCCTGCTTTACTTACCGACTTGTTTATTATCTGTGTCACCCAGGGCAACGTAGTAGGCTCTGTCAGGGCCAAGAAGGAATCTGCCATGGTCACCGTTTTAACATCATCGTCGCCGCTTTATCCATGGGCCACGCAGTTGAGCTCAACATAGGAACTGGGGAAGGAAGCAAGGGAGTGGGGAGGAAGGAAGGGAGCGAATGACTTCCAGGAAGCCTCACTGGCTGTATTTCCTCCTTATTCCGCAAGGCTTACCTCTTTGCAGCTGCCCGGGCAGCGGAGCTGAACAATAGAGCCGGATTAGCAAGCATTCCGGTGCCCACTTAATTCAATAGGGGAATTTGCATTCCTTGGGCTCCCTGCCATAGGAGCCTGCTGCCTCAAGGGACCACCTGCCTGCCACCAGAAGGACTTTTCTCCTTGGAGAATTTCCCTCTGGAAACAGTCCAGGTCAAACAAGGCACCCTACAAACCCTGCTCGTCGCCATTTTCCAGTTTAACTTCCCCAAGTCTTTGCTGCTTCGATGACATTTTGGACGCAGTGGCAGCTGAAAAGATAGCCCTCGCTGTAACCCAGGTCACTGGCAGATGGGACTGGCTCGTTGGCAGAGATGACAGCTCTACATCCACGACAATCTCAGGAAGGCCCTTCTGTATGCCACAGCTGAACGTTCCGGTGAAGGAAGGCTACAGAAAGGCACATCGGGAGAGTGAGTAAGAAGGTGGCTGTTGGGACAGCCTCCCCTAAAGGACCTGATAGGAAACGATGCTTGAAGGCTCTGCCCCTGCAGCCTTCACACATAGCTTCAGGGCCCGGCAAGGTCATCGTAAAGTAGTCGAAAAGCAGACCCTCAGTATGGAGGTTCTCTCTTCCTTTTTAAGGAGTCAGAAGCTGGTTACCTATTGTATAAGGGGCATCCTTTCAAAAGTACTGCTTGACCATAGGTCCATGACTTGACTCACCCCTTCAACAAATACTCATTAAGCGCCAGTTCTGTGCCACACATGGCATGGGGAGCTTGCTATATGCAGGGGAACGAGTCAGATAAGCCCCTGCCCCAAAGGGCTTACGGTCTAGCAAAGGAACAGCTACTAAGAGCAGAAACATATACATTTAAAATTTGTTTCCGATTTACTAGCTTTGTGACCTTGAATAATCCCTTAACCTCTCTGGGCCTCAATATTCTCGTCTGTAAAATAGGATAACTTTAGTGCCGATCCCATGGGACTGTTGTCAGCATGACAGCACGCCCCTGTCTCCTCCCCTCCTCCTCTCCTGAACTCACTCCAATCAGCCTTTTGTCCTGTCTCTCTCCCTCTCGCATGGGTCGCCCTGACCCACAATGCTCAACCTGATGGTCAATCCGACATCCTCATCCAACTCAGACCATCCACAGCATTTGATGCAACTGAACCCTCCCTCCCAGAAATGCTTTCTCCATTTGTCTTTCGGGACATCACTTTGCTGCCCCACTTTGCTGACTCGTTCCTGTCCACCTGAACTCCACACACTGGGATGCCCCAGGGCCCATCGCTTCCACCTCTGCCTACTTTCCTTCTCTCTCCTTCTATCCACATCCCAGGTTATCCCATCTAGCCTTTGTGGCTGATGCCATCAATATGCTGATAAATCCCCAATAGATTCTTCCATCCTAGACCTCTCCTAAACTCCAGCATTGTGTATCCATCCATCTATTGAGTATCTTTATTTACTTGCCCAGTAAGCTTCCCAAACCCAGCATGTGCAGAAGCAAACTCTTCATCTGCAGCCCCTGGCCCTCCCCTAAACTCTCTCCCATGTTCCCTCTTTCCCGTCTCTATGAATGGCAGCCAGATGCTTCCAGGTGCTCAGGCCAATGCCCTTGGAGTCATCCTGTTGCTTTCTCCCTGCTTCATCCCATATCCAGTTCAATAGCAATTTCTATTGACTATTCTTTCAAAATATATACAGCATCTGAGTGTTAATTGTCACTTTCACTGCCACCGCCCGGGTCCAGGCTCCGGTGGTCAACTGCAGTCGTGGCTGTCCAGACACCATGCTGCTGCCTTGGCCACCTGGAGTCCGTTCTCCCTGCATTGACCAGAGTAAATCTTCTAAAGTAGCGGTTCTCCAGCGTTGGTGGGTGTCAGGATCATCTGAGGAACTTTGTAAGAGTACAAAGGGGCAGGCTCTACCCAAGAAGGTATGGCCTCTGTCTCTGCTTCAGGTGATTCTGATGTTCACTGTGGAGAACCATTGGTTTAAAATGTAAGTCAGATCAAAGCTTTCTAAAATCAGAGAACAAGCTAAAACCCTCTGCCAGCTAAGACCCTCCGCCAGGTCATGCACCACTGGAGTCCCTGCTACCCCCGTGACCTCATCTGCTGTCGTCTGCCCGCTCCCTCTCTCCATGCTTCAGCCACCGTCACCTCTGTGGGCTTTCTTAAACACTTTGCGAAAACTCCACCTTTGCGCCTGCTTCTGCCTGAGAGACTCTTCTCTTCAGCTGCCCCGATGCCTTAGAGCTTCTGCCCAAATATCTCCTCCCGAGAGACCTTCTCTGACCACCGCCCTATGAAGTAGCCCTTCTGCTTTCTTCCTCGTACTTGTCACCGCCTGACATATTATATTTGTTTATTTAGGGTTGGTCTTCCACACTTGAAGGTAAACTCACTTGCAGCTGTTTTCCCTGTGCCTAAAACAGTGCCGGGCAAACACACAGGAGTGTGAATCATCAAAGATGCTGTTGGTGGAACGGAAGGGGTGTGCTGCTGACAGAGAGTTGCAGGTCACCTGCAAATGAAAAGCTGTTCCTTCTCCTCCTTTCAGGTACTTTGCAAGGAAGCCAGCCTCATCAGCTGGCCTCTCCTGGGAGTCCCTGTGATCCAGGCAAACAACCCTAAGTGAGCCAATAAATAATGAGCCCTGAGACAGAAACCTCCACAAAAGCAGAATTCACAGGTTTTCTAATCGCTCTTCCTGCCTTTGCATTGGCCGCGGTCAGTCTTTGGGGCTCTGATCTGCAAGTGCAAGTGCCCAGGGGATGAGGAGGTGCTGGAACATTCCTAACCCAGTGTAGACACGCCGGTAGTGTTAATGGGATCTAGTAAGAGTGACTGGGGAAAGAGCATCGGTAAATGACTCTGCAATCCTTATAAAAATAGTAGCAATGGTAGCCAGTGACATTTATGAACTGCCTAAGAATGCCGTGGCTGTGCCAAGTGCTTCCCATAACTTAGCTCACGTGAAGCCCATAACCATCTTGGGGGTGAGGACAATCGTGTCCCATCGTGATGTGTATGGGGAAACTGAGGCACATGTTATGTGTCTGTATTTGCCAGAGTCCTTCAGTGGCAAGCTGCAAAGTCAGGACTTAAACCAAATCCCATGTTCCTGAGTAGCTCTGTGCTGCCTCCCCTGTTCCCTCCTCCCGAATGCGGAGTCGTGTGGTCACACGCCCCACACGGTCCTCAGAAAGCTCGAGAGAGAGGAGATGGGGAACGATGCTGAAACGTGGTTCTTCGTGGCACACACGTGTAAGCGATTCCTGCCCGAACGTGTCACAGCTGCTTTACTCGCCTGCATGAGATCGGTGTCTACCTCGGTGTGCACCCGAGAAGTAGTTACGTGTACATTCACAGCTCCAGCTGGTAGATTCCAGAGTCATTTGACCAGTAAGGGGCGGAGCCGATAAAGCACTACCCAGAAAGAAACGGTGCCCGAAGCCCCCAGGTGTGACATCTCACTCCAGGGAAAGGTGGGCTCGCCGCGCTGCACTTGGCGAAGGTGAATACAGCCAGGTGTCGCACGACCTGGAATGGGGGAGAAGAAAGCAAACTTCAGCGCGCGGCCCGTGCTGATCGCGAGTATGATGAATGCCGTCTGGAGCTGCCAGTTCTCTCGCGCGCTCAGCCAAGGCCACGCGCGTCGCATTAATCACCACCAGGCAAACAGGGGCTTCCAGCGAAAGAGCCAAATGATTGGGAATAAATTCAAAACAGCTTTATTTCATTGACAGACAGGACCTTTTTGTTAAACTCTGGTTTAAAAACCTTTTACATCTCTGTCTCGTTCACATGTTACCGTAGTCATTCATACTTATGTAAACCTAGGAACTTAGAGCCGGCTTATTTATCACAACCTATTGGCAGGAAAAGGGTCACATAAAAAAGAATATTTGTAGGTTTTTTTTTTTTGAAAGCTGTTAAACAGCACTAATGGGAATTATGCCGTTATCAACCATTATTGAAGTAAATGGGCTTCTCAACTGAAAAATAAAATAAAATAAAACTTCTGTCAATGTGCAAATAGAAAACAGCAGTTAATTAAACCAGGCAGTGTGTGGTCAGCAAAGGTGGCCAATGTCTGTGCGATTGGAAACAAAAGAAGACAGGAAAGAGGAGGCGGTATCTGGGGTTAACCTGCAATTTGATAACTGGTGATAGTTATGTAAGAGCCATATGTAAACCAACTTTGGCCCAAATTGCCAGATTGACTCATTGAAAAAGCTTCTCATTTCTAGCTTTTTATCCCCTATGTGAACCAAAAAGTTACCCAAACCTTTGTGTCACATATTCAAGCATATTCAAGGCAATCAATGAGTATTCAGGCATCTAGAATTATCTTGAAACATCTTCTGTGAAAAAGAATCTGGTTCCTATCCCAAAATGAATGCATCATGTTCCTGAAAGATTCTGATTGCCCCTTCTAAAGAAATTATCGTTCCAAGCTTGAGCAAGTTGACTCCAAAGAGAAAAGTTAAGCTTTTTCCCTAATGCCAAGGCAGTGGGGGTGAGCTACAGCGCCTAGTGTTTATAAAACTCGTGAACGTTAAAACCCACACTTGCTCTGAGAGAACACCGCACTCCAGTTTGTTCTTAGGAACGTATATCTGGTTTTGGTTTTTGTTTTTGTTTTTTTCCAAAAACCAACTGGGAAGGTCTCTAAGTTAGGATGACTTCTGAGAAGCAAAGTGTGCTTATAAAGCGTCCTCCAGTAAAACGGTCTCTTGGCTCTCTGTGGAAATGACCTATCAGTCCAGATGTTTTTAATGGGCGATCTCTTGAGAGACTGCTAGGATTTTTACTTAGCACCAGTAGAAAATGCCCATAGTCTGGAATGGTGGAGCTTCTGGGATTGGACACAGATGAGCAAAGCTCCTTGGCACTTGAGTGAGGCAGGCACACACAGGGGAGTTTGGACTAGTGCAGCAGTAAGGCCACTGCTGGGGTGGAAGGAAGAGGCAGAGAAGTTCAGGGCATGATAGGTCAGGCCAAGGACATCGATAATCCAGGAGCCAGCTTATTCCTATAGTCAGTGGTGCAACATTCAAACTCATCATTTTAAAGACCTCTTTTAAAGCTTGATTTGTTTCTTTAAAGCAGCCCAAATCAAGCTGTTCTCTTCTTGTTAAGCCAGTGATTCTATATCCGTCAGGGAGTAGAGGACAGATGTGGGTGTGGTCATCGTTATCTCCCTGCGGACTTTTTCAAATAGCATCCTCACTCAGCACAGAAACTTTTGACCATGCGCTTCCAGGGCAGGTTATTTCTCACGGCATCTCCCCACCCGCCCACCTTGGGACTGAGAATGCAAGGAGTGTAAGCTCGAGGGCCACGTCCCATACGGGAATGTGCGGAGGCAGCAAATGAGGTTGAGAACCATCGGCCCTTTCTTTTTATGACTCCCATTTATTTCATAGACTGTCGAATATGCATATACATTTCCAGGCTAATAGTTTTTAATCAAATGTATGCTCGCTCTGTTCTGATGCACATGGTTAAGGGGCTTTGTTATCTGGATAAGTCTTACAATGTGCTCATCCCCTAAGTGCATTTATTATTACTTGCTACATACATTTTTGACAGCCTGACAATGATTCTTCCTTCTTAATTTGGAGAAAACGAATTTTTAGGTTTTTAAGTTGGTGTACTTATTAAAGGATGCCAGGAAACCATTCCAACCATTTGAGAGGGTGTAAAATACAGAAGAGGGTATGCATTTCTTTCCCCTCACCTCTTAGAGCCCTGTCGCCTGAGAGGGTTCACCAGTCACCCAAACCAAGTTTCATTTTGTTTTCTCTCTAGTTTGAAAACTGGAGTTTTTATTGCTCCAACTCCCCTTGTCTATGCCAAGCAAGCTGTTTCGGGTTTGTGAAGTCCTAAGAAGGGCCTCCGTGGCTCTCTGCCAGCCTCCTGTCCCCCCGCAGCCTCAGGCTTGTGGTCAGTGACTCTCTGCTGGTTTTCCTACACCACTCCTGGGTCCTTCTTGGCCTCCAGCCCCGAGTTCCCCTTCACGTTGTAAACTTAGCTCTTTAAGTTGATCCCTTGATTATGTCAAGTAATCGATCTGTTGGTCTAAAAACTAATGGTTCTGTTTCAGAGGTAGGAGTTAAACCAGATTCTGCCCAGGGCCAAGTGTGTTGGTGGGAGGCCTGCTTCTCTGGAGACGGTGGTCAGTAGTGTTGCAACGAAATCCACGTCTGGTGCACCAAATGGTCTCATTGGGTGGTAGGGTGGTCAAGACTTATTTGGGGCTGGTTCATTTGCTCATTCATTCACTCGTTCACTCATTCATTATTTTCTTTACTTGAAAACACTTATATATATTCCCGCTCCGAAGGGGTCCTGGGTCACATTCCCTGCAAAGTACCTCTGTCTGCCCTAGAAACAAGGCTTCTGCATGGAGAGAATTCTATGGCTGTGCACCTTTGTGTTGCTATATTGCAACATAGACTTCAAGATTCAGAAAGAGAACATGGTAAGAGTCTTTACTGGACAGAGAAAAGCTACACTATTGATCTAGATCTCATTAATCTACAGTGATTTTGACATGCTTTTCTGTAGTCGACCTTTTTCTTATTTATTAAAGTGCTTTACAAATATTCAGTATCGTTATTATTGAAGCTATAATTATCAATGATAAAAATTAGCAATGCTTTTGTTAACCATCATCATCATCAACATCAGGGCAATAACAGCCTCTCTTTCTCTTCTTAAGTCTTCCAGCAATTCTTCGAGTCTGTCTGTATATTTATCATACAACATAATCCTAGTATTTATGCTGAGTCTTTGATTTCTTGTCTTCAAATGCATGTCTTTAGAACCAGAATATGTGTAGCTGTTTTCTGGCATGAATTTAGGCTGAGATGATGGGAGATTTAGATGCCACCTCCAGCTAAGTTTAAGCCAGCACACACCTAAGGGTAGTGGTAGCCTCTAATCCAGCGTAAGAAAAATACAAACCCCTCAACCACCACCGCCATCTTTAAAAATCCATCCATCTTATGCTTCTTAATGAAAAGCAAAACCAAAATAATTTGGGGAGGTTCAGGGTTTTTTCCTGTCACTACAGTAAGGAGAGACCCATGATCATATTTTTCCCTTTTGTACTTCAGGTAATTTACTAGCAACATCACTGTTTTTAATTGAAATGTGCATCCATGTGGCTGTTCATTAAGACACCCGTATCTAGACATGTGCTAGCCTCAGTGAGAGTTATAGAATCTTTGTATTCATTTTCTTTGTCTGGAAGTTCTTATCATGGTACACAAAAGAGCTTTCCGTTGCTTCTTAACATTATAGTAGTTATTAGTTACTGTTATGGAATCGTATGGATCTATCAACATATGTGGAGACTTGAGTTCGTTTCTCCTAGAGATGACCATAGACTTTGTTTCATTTCAATGTCAGTGTGGCAGACACTGCTGTGTGTCTTGAAAAATCTGTTCTCCCTTTATTGCTTTCTGATAAAACACCTAATTTTTAACAGCCTGGGACAAGACTACATTTCCCTGTCTCCCTTGCAGCTACAGTGATCATTAGGTGAAGTTCTGGCCAATGGGACATAAGTAGAATTGTCATATATCAGGACTTCTGTAGAGTTTGTTATTGATCTAGAAGAGATAATTTCAGAGTCTGAGAGTTAGCCTTTGTAGCTATTTGTCAGAATTCAGTTTACATCTGTTCAATTTAATACTTAGAAAATGAACTTGTATTTCGTATATCCTTTTAATTTCCTTTTTTCTAGTAAATTTCAAATTTTCTGTCTCTTTTGGGGAGGATATCCTTCACCAAATTATTGGTCAATGATCTGAGAAAAAAAGTCTTTCACAGAATATAGTTTGAGAAGCACTGTGATATAATACTTCTGCTAAGCATGTCTAAAGGGAGAGGGTGGGTCCTTCTTTGTCCTTATCTTTTGCCTGCTGGCTGGAATGCTGACTTTAAAGCAGTTAGAGTTTAAAAGCAGCTCGGACCCCAAGTCGGGGCCGTGTGTTGAAGACAGAAGAGCAGAAAGGTAGACAGAGCTTGGGTTCCTAATGATTGTTGACTATCTCCCCCATCTTCCATACTTTAATTGAGAGAAATATCCTAACTGAAATATCATCAGTCCATTTTTCATATTTTCTCCATTTGGATAGTGACCAGTCAATGGGCAGTGTGGGAAAATGGAAATCTCTAGGATTTTGGAGACAGAAGTGACCAAAGCTAAATCTTTACTCTGCCACTTCCTAAGGGACTAGCACTTTGCATCTCAGTGTCTCCTTTTATAAAACAGAAACACTAAGAACTTAGAGAGTCTTCATGAGCATTAGATGAGGTCCTGTTTGTGAAGGATCTGGGACATAAGAAGTTGATCAGCAAATGTTATTTTATCCTCCTCTTCCCTCTACAAAGATAACCAAGCTGAGATAGCCTAACTCCCCCAGTTCAGAAAATAGCAAGTTATATGCAAAAATCAAATGCTGATGTAACCATTTCCATTCTGAACTCAGAAAATAGTTAAATGGTTTTTAAAGTTTTTCATTTTGGTTTTTAGATGCAGAATCCTTTAAAAAAAAAAAAGCCTGAATATTTTGCCAAAATCTAATATATACAATAGATATGAGTGAAGGGCATTGTTTTAAGTGGGAAACTTGAACCCTCTTAACTTGTACACGTTTCATCCTTCTCTCTCAGCAACTCCCAAG
Source organism: Propithecus coquereli (assembly GCF_000956105.1). Taxonomy (NCBI): domain Eukaryota; kingdom Metazoa; phylum Chordata; class Mammalia; order Primates; family Indriidae; genus Propithecus; species Propithecus coquereli. The sequence goes on from NW_012141080.1 coordinate 5,103,357, forward strand.
ACTCCAGAGAAACTCCAAAGGAAAAATCACTATGTAAGTGCAATAGTCATTACTTCGTTTGCAATTCACTATAACCCAGCATTTCTCAATACACAGTTCCTGAGTCACTTGGGAGATTACAACCCACTGAATTAGACACTCTGTGGGCACATCCCAGGAATCTACATTTGTATGAACCATCCCAGGTGGTTCACTTCAACCCTAAAGATTGAGAACTATTGGACAGTAGAGATATTTATTCCAAACTTATTTATTTTTGCCCAATTTTAAAAATAATAGATGTACATTCAAGACATTAGCAAATAATAGGGAGGTACCACTCATATCTAGAAACTTTTAGGACTTCGAAGTATTTCCTTTCAATCTTTCCCCGCCCATACCAAAGTTTTTATTTATACTGTAGTTTTAGCCATCATTGTTGTCATTGTTGTTTATACGTGTTAAATAATTTCATCTTCATAGCATCCTTGTGTGATGGCTATTCTTAGGCACATTTTGCAAGTAAGGAAATTGAAGCAAGAAGAGGTTTTCAAACACAGTTTACATACATCTTGGTAGCCTGTTTCCTTTCTTTAAACTATATCAAAAGACATATTAAGTTATTTTTCATAATCTTGTTTTTTTCCCTGTTGCTTTGGACTGTAAATGGCAGACTTTAATTTAGATAACTTCAGCTCTAATGTTGGATAATATGTGGAGTTCCTGGTTTTCAACATTATAATAAAATCTTCATTGAAGTGTTTTGTTTTTTTTTCTATAGCCTATCCAGAACAATTTTCTTGAAAATGTTTCTTAAAAATTGAATCCTTAGTCCAAAGATTTGGGCCAATGATACATTGCTGAGATTTATAAGAGTACCACCAACCTATGTTAAGTATAATTTTCTCAAAGGAATATTGTGAAGCACATCCCAACTTCATATTAGAGAACAAACTGTCACATTTTAGTGAAATCTGTGGGTTATGTGTGACCACACACGGTATTGTGTTCGCTCCCTTTACAGAAATCTAAGTAAAAGAATCACTTTTTCCTAGTAACTGGATGACTTGGTTTCTCACCATCTTGTGGGCCTTCTTGGAAACCCTGAAATGTAGTCTTTTCATCTTAATTCACGAAGTGTTCATTCTCACTCTTTCCTTGCATCAGAATTCCATGAAGCTGTCGTGAATCTATGGAAGACCCAAGATAATATCTTTTTCAGAGAATTCAAAAAAAAAAAAAAAAACATGCTGCTGGGTCTGGCTGTGCGGTCTACCTTCCACGCCAGCCGCCACTGTCCTAGAACCATCTAGGCTAACTCTCCAATGTGCTCTGGCCTCTGCACCCAGGCCTGCCCAGGCCCCTGCATGACTTTAGTCACCATGATTCTATCTACACCTACAACGAGTTAGGTAGCATGGCAAGACCACAAACTTTAGACTCAGGCAAATCAGACTTAATCCTTAGCTTTGCCACGTGTGTGTTGTGTGGTCAAGTCAGCGGTAACCTCTTCTTGCTTCGGTTTCCTAACCTGCAAAATGGGCATAAGAATGCCCTTCACACAGGGTCATGCCGAAGATGATTTAGCATATGTAAATAACAATAGCAACAGCTAACACATATTAGGGGCTTATATACCAAGCTCAGTGTTTATCTTTTTATATCTATTATGCTGTTTCATCCTCGTCATTATAGTAAGTGAAAGGTGGTATTATTATTTTCATTTTGCACGTGAGGCTTAAAGAGGTGAACTGTTAAAATACTAGGTGGAACCGTATGAAATTACCATTTTTGTTGGTAAAAACACTAGACTACCGTCAATTTCATATGGTTCAACCTAATAATTTGCCCACGTTTCATAGCCAAAAGGTGACAGGAGCAGGATTTTAACCCGCTGCTCTCCAACACCTAAACCCATGCTTTTCAGTATTAAACTGAACTCTAAAGTACTTGGCACTGTGCCTGGCACCAATAGGGGACTTAAAACCTATTAAGTTCCTTTTGTTTTGTTTTTGCCCTCCCTCGCCCACCGTTAAAACGTACCCAAGTCCTAAGATCAAACAGAGCCCCTGCGTTTTGACAAACATCAGAATTCTGAATTTCAGCGTGGAGCAGGGTACCCAGCGAACACAATGGGGAAAATTGCCGTGGCCGGTCCCGACAATGTGTGGATTGAAAAAACGCACGCATGCACAGAGACCTGATTTGAATGGTATTTCTGAGTGGAAGCTAAGTAGGAGCTGAAAATGGCCTTTTAAAATACAGAACATAAGGATGCAATTCACAGAGATGGTCTAAACTGTAAACATGCAGCTGTTGGGTTTGGGAGGCTCAACGCTTTCATACCGACAGCATACAAATTGTCAAGTACTTAAAGTTCCATTGTTGCTGAAAGGGCCTCACCCAATGTCCTTAAATGGTCCCATTTTTTTTCTTTAAACCACAGGATTCATATCTGTCATAGCATATAATGAAATACCAACAAGAATAGGGGTAATAATGATTTTTCCAAATTCTTTTGTTTTATTATCATTTGCTAATAGAGTTCTCAAAAAAAAAAAAAAAAAGACCGAAGATTGAAGTTTGTACTCTCCTAAACTGCAGAGAAGCCTTGTGCAAGGGTGTTTTACCAGGGTTCTGGACCCTTCTCCTTACAAAGCTGTCTCAAGAGGTGTTGTGAACATCAACGGGGTTGTTCTCCAGCCCCCTACCCCCTTCTTCTCCTGGAAACTCTGTTATTATTTGCTCTCTTTGCGGCCATCTTGGGAGGTGCCATTTTTATCTGATTAGTCCATGGTTAAGTGCCTACCCACAAGCTCAGCCCCCAAAAAGCCCCTCCCCAGATTTTTAGAACTGGGAAGTTTCAGTCTCCTTCCCCTGGTGGAAGCTCTAGCATTTTAAATGTGGGAGCTGTCAGCTGCCCACGATGTGTGGAGGACACACATCAGACATTCAGACAGTTAAGTCCCGGCTCCAGTATTCATCTAGGTCTTGCTCTGTCCATGAGCTTTTCATAGTTTGGTTACGCAACTCTTTCTCGAATTCCATACATTGACAAATTCCTCCTTAGTGTGGGTTGGGCTTTTGTCACTTGCAAACTAACCATTATAGGTCTGTTCCTGGCTACGCATGGCTTCAGAATCACTTCTCTGACTCTCACGGCTCAGGAAGGAGAATGTACACGTGTGTGCCATGGATATGTTTATGGCAGAGTGGCTGGAGTTGGGAGGAAAGTCCCATGAATGTCATCCAACATTTCTTCCTCTCTGCTCCCTCAGCACACTATCAAAAGCATTTTTAACCTTGACTGCAGAGAATCATGTATGTGCATTAACCAAGACATGCCGTGGAAGACTCTTGAGTTCCTTGGAAGGTAGGATTTACCTTCTCGAGAAGTAAATCCTCAGCATTTAGCATAGTTCTTGGCCTTGAGTAAAAATTTCATAAGCATTTATTGGATTGAGCTGAATTTGCTGAAAGTATTTAAAGGTGTTGATGGATGAAGGGGGATTTAACAATGTATAGCCCAGGTGTACCCAACTGGGATGATTCCTGGTCCATCTCTTAGAATCAAACTTCCAGTTTGGCACTGTCAGCCAACATGGAAGTTTTACTTTCTGCTTCAACCGCGCCCTCTAAACCTCTGTCGCTAAGCTGCGATACTCAGCAAGTTGTTCAACTTCTCTTAGCCTTCCTTTCCCCCAGTGGTGATGATGAGACCTACTTCTAATGGTTATTGTCAGTATTAAACGATATGATCCGTGCGAAGTGCTTAATCTCAATGCTAGGCACATAAAAAGTGCTCAGTAAATACTTTCATTATTTTTCTCTTAGGTCTCTTCCAACCAGAGATCAAAGAGAGTTGGCCCTAGAGTTATTTTTTCCCCTAAAATTTGACAGAGAAATCAGTGGAGATGCTCAAATATAACACATTTGACTTGCCTTGGTCAAGGTAGGCTAACTGCTATAACAACAACAACAACAAAAATCAGTGCCTTAACATAAGATAAGATTATTTCTTGTTCATACAACATCTAAGGTAGCTGCACCTAGTTGAGAGGCTCTCTTCCACATGGACATTTAGGAACACAGGCTAATCTATCTTCTATCACCACTATCTTTATTTCCGACATTCATGGTGTTAGCAACAGTAGAAGGAAAGAACAGAGAAATGACAATGGATATTTCACCACCTCAGCCCAGAAGCGACCCACATCATTTCTGATTACCATATGTGACCAGAATTAGGTATGTGATACCGGGGGCTAAGAAACATACACCTGGTTGGAAAACCACATCCCAGCAATGCTACTAGCCTACAGAAGAGGAGCCTGTGTCCTTGCCAGTCCACTAGCCATCTTTGACAGAGGTATAATGGATAATAGTAATGTTTTGTTTCTTTTTAAAACAGAGTAGTTCCTTTCTTTCTCCATGAGAGTATTGATGGTCACAAAGCCACCAATCTTGCAGACACATTAAATTTTTTCCATGAAATTCTCTTTGATTACACCAAGCATCTTGTGATTATGGGCCCATAAATCCAGAGAAGTGCTGTAAGATGTGTTGGAATAGTCGTTGTCCTCTAGTACACGCCATTTGACTCCCATCATGAGACCCTCCCACCAGCAACATAACCCAACCAGATTCCATCTATCAGTGTAGGTAATTGCTTCGTGCCAGTCTAATTGGTGCATGTCTGTTTTTCTTGGGTTTTCCAAGAAAATATAACAGGCATATTACCTATTAACCCATCCATCCATCCAGCTAGCCAGCCAGCCACTATATCCATCCATCTATCCTCCCCTCCATCCATCCAACTATACCAGGTGACTCATCCCTGTGGCCCTTGGAGACATTCTTTCTCTCGCTAGTTGTTTGCCCCTTCCCCTCCCCCTGCACCTACATTCTTGAATCACATGGTCCCCATTGTTCCTGCTTCCTCTGTGCTTCAACTTTTGCCTGTAACCATCTGAGATTTTCCTTAAATGCTCAGCCTTGACCTCTCATTCACTCATTCTTTCACCATCCTTCACTCATCTTATTTCTTTCTTCTGTGGCATTTCATACATTTTGTGATAGTAATTGTGATTACAACATAATTCTTTCTGTCTACCACAACCTTTGCAATGGGGAGCTATATCATTATTTTGCAGACACAACAAATTCTGCAAGCATGTGTCTTTGGAATGAGGGAGGAGGGGTTGGACACAAATGTGATTACAACATATGCCTCGCTGGGCATAGCTTTGCCCCATTGCACGAATACAGAAAATTTGGCAGGCTGAAAATAAGCAAAAAGAGATCCTCAAGCTGTTCCTTCCACCCCCTGGGATGCTGATTAAGTTAAGAGTCCTGATTTTATTTAGTTCACAGGTATTTGTTGAGTATTTATCCCTTACTCTGCCAGGCACTGTTCTGGGCACTCGAGAAATAGCGGGGTACAACGCAGAAAAGCCATTGCTCTTACGAATTCTGTCAGTCGCAACGAATAGAAGCCTTTCAAGCTAACTTAAGAAAAGAGATTTTGAAGATATGTGTGGAGAAAGGGTACAGGAGAGTCCCATGGAATCCCACAGTGACACAGCTAGGCCTTAGGAGGAACGACACTAAGACTAGGAGCAAAACAAGGCACCCGCAAGAGACACCCTTCCTCTGTCTCTCACCTCTGCTTTTCCCTGTCCATCTGGCTTATTAATTCTTTTCTTGCCATTAATCAGCTCTTTCTGCTCCTCTGCACACATAGCAGAAAATCAGGAACTTGCACATTATACTCATGACCATACTTAGTTAGAGCCAAATTGTCCAGCACTGGATTTCAATTCCAAATTCTTGGGAAAGAGAATCTGAAAGGCTCAGCCTGGACCAGGTGTCCACCTTCAATCCTGTCATCTGTATCTGGCATCAGGGTCTTGTTGAAAAATCTTGTCTTTTATTTTAAGAGAAAAGAGGTTTTGTGAATTGGGCAGATATCCCAGAAGATGGCATCACCACCTCCCTTTAATTAAGATAATTTATTTAGCAAGTGAACTCTTTCAGTGTAGTTATATAGTGATGAAAAGATTTTTGCAACTCCAAACACATACATACACACCATACACACATACACACACCACACACATACATACACACACACACAGAGCTTTTCTTTATTTCTCAAACAACTATTATATCATAGTTTCTTGGTACAGTTCCCAGGTCATTGTTCCCATACCTGTATGGTGATGAGAAAGTTAAGACAAAGAGAAGTGCGGAGTAGGACTAGGCTACCTTTTCTAAGTTAATTATCATCATTAAGTCACCTGTTTCAGACAGTCATTTTCATGATGATGTGGTGTTAGTGGGATGACCTTGCACGTTGGAATCGAACATTCCCAACTCTGATACCTGCTCTTCATGGGGCCCTGGGCAAAATTCTTAATCTCTCTGAGCTTTGGCGTCATCGTCACTGACCAGGGATTTTCTCACTACATTACATTTGAATGGGACCTCCATCAATGGATTGAGATTCTCAGAAGTCCAGTGCCAGGAAGAGCCAGTAGACTAAGCTACAGGAATTCAGACCCCACCATGTATAGACCGTGCGTAGCCAGGGCTCTGCTCTCACGCTACATTCTCTTGTCTGGCTGCCTCTGGCCCATGGCAGAAGCCTTGCTTTGCTTGGGTGACAAAGCAGATTGCTTCCTCCCACTTCTGTGGGTTAGGACCCCTTTTTCTATCGTAGTTTCAGTCTGATTGGCAAGTTCACTCAGAGTGAAACCTTAGCAAAACCTCAAGGTTTGGCTTAACCGGGTTGATATCAGATTCGTACCCAAGAAGCAGAAGACCACTCGTGAGAAATTTCGTAAGCACAGGAATGTGGTTTATGTCAAAATCAGCCTGTTGGAATGGAGCCACTCGGTGCCAGGCGAAGTGACAGCATCATCAACTGCATCCTCAGGCCTAGGAACCTCTTAGTTCAGCACCAGCTAGGGTCTTTAACACTGGGGAGGTTCTGACCAATCCGTTTCCCTGACAGTTGTCTGAAACAACACTAAGCAAAACTAAAAGCAACATTAAAGTATGTCACCTCAGGAAACAGGAGGCAGAGGAGTGGAATAGAAAATAGTCAGATGGACTTTAGTTTCAGACCCATTTCTGCTTCTTCCCAGGGGGTGGCCTCAGCTGAGTTCCAGAGCCTCCACCTCCTTATTTGTAAATTGCAGGAAATACCAACTGCCTGGATTTGCTATGAGAATTAAGTTGAGGGTCTGAGGTCCCCCTGCACTGGGCTGGGAGGAGCAGGTGCCAAAGAATGCCTACTTCTCTGGACATTTTAGATGCCTATGGAGAAGTTGAAGGTAGCCCACAGGAACCATGTGCCTGGCACCCCAGCCCGTCTTCATAGGTGGCATCGCTGTGGTTCAACTGGAAAGGCCCCATCTTTTGATTTTGCTGCGTAACTATAGGCACAGGCCATTGAAGATCCACAGTCTGGTCTTTCTGGGTTCTGCCAGCACATTCAGACACCTCTGCAGTCAATTTAACAAGCGCAGACTTGTTCATAGGATGCAAACTTTTGAGAAGGGACACGTGGTGAAAATGGGAGGGGGATGATATTTTCCAGTGTTTTCTCTGTGCTTTCAGTTTTATAACTTATCTTTCTTACAGAGGTCATGAATTGCCCAGTGTTGCATATATAACTGGTGGCAGATGTGCAGAATAAGAAGTTCAGGAGGGATTCAGTTTGGGGAGAGCAGGGACACTAGAGGACACCTCTAAAATTTTGAAATCTCCATCAGAGAGTGGTGTGCGTGACTCACGAAATGCCTACCTCATTGCTCCTGCCAACGACAGAACATTGGAATTCAGGGCCTATGGCTTTTGGCCATTTCCATCTTTGTTATGAGTCTAGACAAGATAATGTATGAGGCACCTGACACACATAGTCACTCCATAGTGGGGAGCCCCATGTGGTCATTATAGCTGGTCTCAAAGGAGGTTCCACTACTTGAGGGTACAGGTATGGGCAGTTCCCTGCTTCCTTTGACAAAAGACATTACCACGTGATTTGCTCTGGCCAGTGAAATGTGAGTGACAGAGATGTGTGTCCCTTCTGGAAGGAAATTTTAAGAGCCAGTGTGTGGTTCACCCTGACCCCCTCCCTTGCAATCAAGGAAGCAACGTCCAGATAGGGCCTCTGTCCCGCTATGTCCCTGACCACAGTCAACAGAACTTCCCTACTGACCCTAAATGCATATAAAAAGCAAACATTTGTTGTGTTAAGTCAATAAGCTTTCAGAGGTATTTGTTTTTGCAGTGGAACCCAGCCTGTCTTGCCCAACACAAACCTTTTCTTCCTCACAAAACTCTACACCAGCGTTGTTTGATTCATCTGCTTATGCACGCTTACGACTCGAACCTCCTTCCAAATGTGTGACAGGCTCCAATGCATGATAAGACAATTAGGTTTGAAGCACAACAAAGACAATTGCATGGCACAGAGGGAATATACTGCTACAGTAAACTGATCACTAACACCCGGCCTTGAATTTATTTGCTCGAAGTTTTTACTAAGGCACAAAGGGAACCAAATAGAGCTCTGCAGTTCTCATCTGAGGTGGTGTCTAACTCCTTGGGGAACTTTTCTGTGTTCGTATAGGAGGGTCTTTTGCCAGATGGTTGAAATGCTCATCCTCCTCTTTTGTGTTAGTGCAAACTGGGTTTCTTTTTTATGAGGTCGTGCTTTGCATTTTCATAGAAAGAATTTCTGACTCCACCCTTGCAGTTTCTGTGGGGGCTGTTTTGGTTAACCACTCGCATCGGTTTTAAGGCACCACAGGCAGAAACAGACCATCATGAACTTCTTGATTTACACGGTGGTGGAGAACGTCTGAGAAGC
>NW_012141080.1:5112263-5157675 GCF_000956105.1 Propithecus coquereli
TGAGATATCACTTAACTCCAGTGAGAATGGCTTTTATCAAAAAGTCCCAAAATGACAAATGTTGGTGTGGATGCAGAGAGATGGGAACACTCTTACACTGCTGGTGAGACTGCAAACTAGTGCAACCTCTGTGGAAATTAATATGGTGATATCTCAAAAAACTCAAAGTAGAACTACCATTTGATCCAGCAATTCCACTACTGGGTATTTACCCAAAGGAAAAAAATACATTCTATAAAAAAGACATTTGCTCTCGGATATTCACAGCAATGCAATTCACAATGGCAACGATGTGGAAACAACCCAAGTGTCCATCAATATATGAGTGGATTAATAAAATGTAGTATATGTCCAAACTTGGTTTTTAGGAAAAAAAAAATAAAAGAAAGCAAAAAAGAAAAGAAAATGTGGTATATGTATACCACGGAGTACTACTCAGCCACAAAAAACAATGGTAAACTAACACATCTTGTATTATCCTGGATGGAGCTGGAGCCCATTCTTCTAAGTGAAGTATCGGAAGAATGGAAAAACAAGCACCACATGTACTTACCACTAAATTGGTACTAACTGATCAACACTTAAGTGCATATATAGAAGTAACATTCATAGGGTGTCGGGGAGGTGGAAGGGGAGAGGAGGGGATGGGTAAATTCACACCTAATGGGTACGATGTGCTATGTTTGGGGGTTGGACATGCTTGTAGCTCTGATGTGGGCAGTGCAAAGGCAATATATATAACCAAAGCATTTGTACCCCCATAATATTCTGAAATTTAAAACAAAAAATTAATAAAAATAAAATAAATATACTTCCAAAAACAAATAGTGATACCAGTTTACATCAAGTAATTTTTAAATGTTCCCTCTTTTAATCCTCAACAATAACCCCATAAGTTAGGGTTTGCTTCATTTTATACAAAAAAGAAAGCATATTTTAAGTGCTATAAAGTCAAACGTATTCATTTTTTCATTCAGCCATTCATTTGTTTGTGTACTGATATGTAAATACATCTGGATGTACGTGTTTAAGAACAAAAGCACAGAAGTAACATGTCTCTCTCTCGGCTCTGTTGGGAGCTATGTTGGTTGTCATCTCTTTCAAGACCACCTTCTCTGGATCTCCCAGGTCTTCCCATTGACCAAGGAGCTACTGTCTAGGTCATTACAGCGGTGACAGTGGCAAGAAAGGGAGGTGAGGTTGAGGAGAGTCTCAGTACTTGGTGGACAAATGGTTCTTTTCACTGTTCTGGGAGGTTCCCATTGGGTGGTCTTCTTCGCTGAGTTTTGAGAAGAGCTTCTCTGCTTCCCAGTTCCCTGGACGATATGTGGGCACAGCCTCAGGTTTTGTGTTTTTCTCCTTTGCCTCCTTACCACATGGGCAACTAACAACTAAAAAGAAAATTCCATTGGAAATGCAGTTTTCTCAATAACTTGAGTCCACTCAAAAAGTAGCAAGTAAAAGTGATCCAGATAGACTCATTTCTTCTCTATTTTGATTTTAAAAGTATATCATCTTTATAATAACTGATTATATCTAGAAAAATGTAGAATTTCCTACATTTTGTGACTTAATAATAACAGTTGCCCAATAGTCAAATGGGATTCAGAAGTGTCAGCAGAAATATAGTCAGTAATAAAGAAAACAAACTAACATTTCATATTGTGGCTGTTCTAAAAGTCCTTTCAACTGACCACATTGCCACTTTATTTCTTTCTTTGTGAATATGAAAATTCCCAGCACCTAGTAGATAGATGCTCAAAAAATGTTAATGCCATTGTCTGAGAAGTTAAGGCAACTTTCCACTCTTCCAGTTTTAGAGGTAGATAACAAAAATGCAAGTCTTTGTTTCTTATTACAAATTATTGTTTTGATTTGATTGGTATACAAAGGTCAAATTCGCACAAGGCAACACAAGCTTAGAGATAAGAAGGAATGTCTTCTGCTAGTGTGTTGCCTGACATCCTGACATGTTCTGAGGGTATGGAGCTCAAATTTACCTAAGTTCATTTTTTGAAAGAAAGTTGACTTGTCAAAATTTGTGGCTGAAGCAGGGCATGTTGTCAGTACAGAACTATCCACATTCGAAACTAATGAATGCATCTCTTCCCTGGGGGTAGAGGCCTGACTTTAGGGTGTGGATAAAGAGTTTGTGTGTCCTGTAATAGCAGTAGACACATTCAGAGCACTGGGAGGCCTCAAGTCTAAAAGGGATATGGTGAAAGAAGCAGCCTAGGGAAGGTGGTGACGTGGGGCTGGGCTGCCCACCGGTTCCCGATAGACAGCTTACGTGGCTCCGAGACCCTCTACCAGGAACTGGATGGAGTGAGGAGGGAGCAATGCTTGCCCTTGAGAGACACAAGAGGCAGATTGATTACTTGGAGGAGGAGTGAGGAGTGAATTCATGAGATTTACACAACGGTCTGGGGGAAAATTCCATGATTTTCCAAGCCCTTCCACTGAGTCTTCCAGAGTGACATGGGCTGGTGCTTTTCTGTTTTCCACCAGTGGCATGTAGACATCTGGAATGTTCTCAGAAAAAGCTTGGTTCTTCCTAGGTTGGGCAGAGAATAAGCTAGCATGGACAGGGGAGAAGAAAGCAAGTTCTGTATCAAAGGATGCTTATCTCGGTAAACATCACTGTGTTTGAGAGTCAAATTGGATGGTTTGTAGGTGGCTTTCAATTTTTAGAGCCAGTCAGGCCATGTCTGGAATAACTTGTCTAAGATTCCTCATCTCACCCCTCTGCTGGTAGAACAAGTTTGGAGGAAGTTGACCAAGAGACAGGAAGCCAGAACATGACTGCACGCTGGACGAGAAGTCCTGAGCGATGAGGATTTGACTTCGTGTTGGGTGCAGAGAACAATCACCTGCACGTGGCTATCAGCCCAGGGCAGGGCCCGCAGGTCCTCATGTTTATTGTCCTGCTGAAAGGGGAGACTTCAGTTACTGGTACCTACAACACTTTCTCCAGAATTTGGCAATTTCTCTGCTCTTTTAGTAGGAAATCACTCAAGTTTGCTCACATAACATGGGTCCACATGCTCAAGAGAACCAAGAAATGCTGACCAGCCAGGTCCTAGGAAGGACAGCAAGTGGAGGGACATTCTAGACTCAAGGAGGCCTGGGTCCCCTCACCAGGAGGTGTCCATGGACCTTTCGTCCACAGTGTGACCCAGCCCTCTCCTCCATTCTAGCTCCTTCTGCTTACTCATGGCGTCTGCTTCCCCTTAGATTTGGCTCCGCCTCCCGATCTTGCCCTTTGGGAGCCCTCTCTGTCTACTATGTCACCTCACTGGTCCCATTGACTCCCCACGATTCCCGAAAGAGAAAAAGCTGATGGAATCAGCTCATCTCCCCAGGCCCTGTTGTTGGTCCCCAGCCCACTAACTGGGCTCGATCCACGTGGCCTCGAAGCAGCCTACTCTTCCATTTAAGCATAGCCTGTGGGTGGGACGTTCTAAGGTAAGGAGGCTGCAGGTTGCTGCAGTCCACTGGCTGTCTTCTCCAGCACAGCCACACAAAATCCGTACAGCAGCAGGAATTCTAAGCTGCGGTCACTCCCCTGAGTCTCAGATCACAGACAAGCTTTGCAGAGCACCGTGGGTCTGGCCTGAGCTGTGGGCAGCATTGATGAGCTGCCCACCCTTCCACTGGGGAATGGTGCAAAAGCTAACTAACCTCACTGTCATAAGCAAGGATTATCTGGGCTACGGCAGGTCCAACAGAGCCAGAAAATGCAACATACACGCAGTGCTTTCTTTGGGGGTTTCTTTTTGAAACTAAAAGGGGTTTTCTAACCTAACCCTGTGGAGACCACTTTAGTTTCCATTTTTCTCAGACGATAACATCTACAGAGGGGCTTCCCTTCCACTGTGGGTACATCATTTCTCAAATATGTGGTCCATGTTTAGAACCGCACTATACTTACTAATCATCACAGTCAGTACTTAGGGTGGGCTGCTGAGATTACCTCAGACATACTCCAGATAGTCAAAGAGAATCCACCATCCACCAATAGCAGCGTCAGCAGAGAAGCCCAGGATGTGTCCTGACCTCTCTCCTTTAAAGCTAAGTGGACATATCCATCATTCTTTCCCAAAAGATACTTCCTATTGGACTGTACTTTTAAAATCTATTTATTTTTTATCCTAATGTTTAGTGCGATGAGGGAAGTACATGATGAATTTGATGTACCTGGAACATAGCTGTCATCAGGAATGGAGCCAATTCCATTCTACCTGAATTAGGTCACTTTGGTGTCCCTTCTTTTACACAATTCACACTGCCAACATGCCCCATACCAAGGGTGTGAATGCAGGTTTCCATCAGGAAAGCCACGTATCGTGGGTACAGAGGCTAGCTCTGCCATTTCATAACTGCATAACGGGTTTCTTAACCTATTTTTAAATCTCTTTACTGATATTTTATAAAGAGGTATTAGTTATTGATCTTACAAAATTTTTGTAAATGATTAGAAATATTTGTAAAGTTTCTGGCAAATGGTTGATAATAAATTGTCATCACTTATATTCAAGGTACTGATCTTTATACCTAAAACAGGAGTTACTTCTTCGAATCGATGCACTGAATAAGTGTTTTCCAATCCCTCAAGTTCTCAGGCCTGGTAAACAGATTACCATTCTAGTGGCCCAGACCTTGCGAAACTTCGTCGTGTTTGCTTGTTTTCCTTCGGAAGGATGTTTTGAGAAGGAACCTTTTCACGCTGTCAGGGTTATTATTTGTTCCTTGGCTCTTGTTGTCACACTGGATACGGGGGCGTTTCAGTGGGGGCTTGGGTGCCTGAGAAAAAGAGTGAAAAACCCAACTGAGAAAACCCAAGAGAAACCGAAAGACTGAACTCTGGAACAAAAAAGAGAGAAAAAAAAAGGGTCGGCGAGCTTCAGGACCGAAGCGGTTAAGGAGCCGGCTTCCACAGGAAGTGGGCAGGAGGCTGTTTTCACTATGCTCATGGGAACTGCGCTGGAAAGTGCTGTGGTGAGTGTGTGTGGAAAAAAGGGCTTTAATCAAGCTATAAATAGCTGTTTCTTTGAAGTTTTATGACCAACAATTAATGTTACTGGAAGGCGCATAAAGAGCTGTTTCTTGACTCGGTGGGGCTGAGTGGGCCAGGGTCAGGTTCAGATCCCAGCCTCGTGGGATGCCGTCCTGGCCGATTCCGCTCTGTGCGTGTGAGCGTGTGTGTGGTGGGGCGAGGAGGGGATCCAACGTGTGCACAGGCGTCTACAGGCATCCTCGGTATATAGTTATGCGGTTCATCCGTTGGTTCATGCAGTGAACCTATGTTTATCGAGGGCCCTCTACGTGCAATTCCTGGTGGTGCAGTGGTGACCAAACCAAATGAAACCCCTTCCCTCAGGGAGCTTCCATTCTAGCCAGGGAAAGACACAGGAGAGGTGAAGCGCTGTAAAGATGATCCATCCCTGTGAAGAGGGCAGAGGGCAGGATGACGAGGCTATGTGGCTGTAGAGAGGGTTCTGTGCTGAGCCCCCTGTGCGCAGAGATATGCAAGAAGAGGTGGAAAGCGTCAGGGAGGAGAGAGTAGCAGGTGCCAATGTCCTGAGGCAGGTGCATGTTCAGCAGGGCCCCAGAGTGCCATGGAGGCCAGTGGGAGAGACCGAGGCATCCCAGGCCATGCCCTGGCTTGTGTGCCTTGGGAAGGACTCTGGATTTGACTCTGATTGAGACAGGGAGGCTCTTGAAGCTTTCACTGGGTTCTGCCACATGACCGGCCACCAATTCTATAACAGCATCCTTCCCCCAAACTGTCTTCTTCCTATAAAACAAAAGAAACAATACAAAAAACAAAAGCAAAAACAAAAACTCCCCTGCTAAGTAGTAGACAGGGCTTTTTTTTTTTTTTTTTCTCACCTCCTACTCTATGCTGACCTCAGAATAGAAATTTTTTTGTAATCTCATTCCTGCTTTGAAGCCCTTCCGTGGCTTTTGTCAGCAGAAATGAACTTGAAGGCTGGCAGGCGGTGGCAAACATATATCTGCTTCCCCGTAGGGTTCCCATGCTACCCAGTCTTCACTACTGTGGACCCCAGGAAGTTGGAAGTTAGGATCCTTCGGATGCAGATCTTGGCTTTGAGGTTTACCTGTGCACCCACCTTGGAGAAAGAGTTTACCAAGAAAAGAATACTCCAGAACAATCTGGAGAAATTCACCCTTTGCAAAGAGTAGTTTTAAAGTATCCTCAGGCATTTTAAAAGTACTTACTTTCTCAAGGCTGTTCTTACCTATTCATTTAAGCAGCTAACCTAAAGACTTTGTGAGATAAAAGTTTGTTTTCTGAAGAGGGTTTCTGCACACACTTGACAGCATTTTTTTTTAAAGAAATGTGTAATTCAGATCAGCTTCACTTCCAAATAATAGTCTGAATTCGGGAGGTTTGCCTGTATGCAATAGAGGGTTTTCCTCATTCATTTTCTTAGGTGCAGGGAGCTTTTTATGACTAATAGGATTCATTACATGTGTGTTCAGCCTCCCTCTTATTAAGGCTTTAACAATAATAAAACCTAAAGAGATAACAGAAAAGAAGCCTTTGGGACTAGGACTCAATTGTGTTGGCTTGCCTAAAAACGAGGCAGCAAAATGGCAGCTGCCTGGCCCGTGGTCTTTATTGAGCCTTAATAAAGCCAGAGGCAATAGCACTTAATTGTTCAGAAACGGTTGGTGCATCGTGGATACGAACTTCTGTTCATCAAAATCTCACCACCGCAGAGACCCTATACGTCTTCTGGGAGTCCAGCTCTCTTTCCTCTGGAACTTGTTCTATAAGTTTCAGCGATAGTTCGGGAACGAGACCGGCTGCTACGTTACTGTTTTCTCTAATTCGTCCTTAGCTTGATCTAATTCAACTGGGCGATGTCCTTTTTCCAGTGAAAGAAATGGTCGACAGGGAATGAATTGCAACAGCAATAGAGACAGATTTATGTGCTTTTCGGGGACATAATTTCCCCAGGACTGGACACAGAGATGGGGGTTTTTGGAGATCTCTCTGGAATCGATGTACATGTTATCGAAAATATATTCTTCAGTGGTGCCCCACAAACTCTAAGCCATGCTGAGTACTGGCTTCCCCTCACGGCCCCCGGGAGTGGAGTCTGGGTTTCAGCCTGCTGCAGCTCCATCACTCACTGATGGACATTTAACTTTTAGTTTATAAAATATGATGCTACCTTCTACTTTCTACTTAGCGATTCACCAGCTGTAAAGAAAGATGCTAAGAAACTAGTTAAATAAGTGTAATATAGCCATTCAAAAGATTATTCAGTGAAAAGAGTCACCCTTGTAAAGAAAAAAATCTGGGCCCCAAATTTTGCATCTGCATCTATGATAAAAACGAAATAAACACCATGGCATGTTTGGGAGGAGGTGGGGTGAGAGGCAGATATTGGAAGGGGAAAAAATACAAAACACTACCTACCAGTTTATTTGTGATAGTCATGTTTGAGGGACAGAGCTCTGGATTTGTTTTTCTTTGCATTTGTTTTCTTTGTGTTCTCTGATTTTAAAAATCAAGTACTTCCAGTTATGAGATCAAAAGGAAATGTTCAGTGGCTTATATCTGACCCAATTTTTTTCTGTTTAATTTACATGGAGGTTTAACTTGCATAAAAATTGTACTTACAATGTATGTGATGATTTTTTTTTTTAATGAAAAAGAGTCATTTTCCAATCGCAGCAGCTCAGCCGCCACCCTCCTGCCAGGCAGCAGGCCTAGGCCTTCTTCCCAGTGGGCCTCCAGCGCCCAGCACCACGGTGGCCTGTCTGCACCCACAACAAACGTCGCAACGTTAGTTTTACCACCGACTTCCTGTCGGAGGCAATGGGGGGACATCAGCTTATTTGGTAACTTGAAAGAACATCAGAATGATAATCAGATATTAGTTAGTGCTGTTCCTCCTTCTCTGACCATAGACAGTTTCCTCTCCTGCCTCCCCTCCCTGCGCTGTTTGACAGAGGGTAAGAGGCTTGCAGTAGAAAAGGAAGAAGGAAGACGGGCTCGCTCAGCCAAGAGCAGGCCTCACCCCAGCTTCCTGGCCGCGCCGCTCACTCTCTCCCTCCAAGGGAGAAAGGGCAGGAAGCCCAGAGCGTTCTAGCACTCAGTACCGTGTTATGCAGAACCTCAGCAAATGCTGCGGCACGCACAAGTGAATGAATGAATGCCCAAAGGGTCACTCAGAGGTGGTGGCATAATTTAGACAGATAAGTTACCCACCTATAACTCATCCTATCTCCTCACTCCTGGGAAGACAGAAGCTGAGGTTCCCAATTTACAAAAAAGCTCACCAGTGGGGTTGCTTTAAAAAATGAGTTGCGCTAGTGTTGGTATTCTCTGATCACGTTGCCAGGGCTCTGATCTGTATTTCCTGATTTCCAAAGAGCACACAACAAAATCAAACAAGCAGCAACACATCACATTAGAGTATCCCTCTCAAAAACCCATCTAAGGTATCTTTTTAAAAATAAGTTAACATTTTCTAGAAGTTTGGGTACACAATAGGTACCCAGGTAAATATATAAACACCGTGATCATCTGAAACTATACCTCGAATAGGGAATCATGAGGCTCTCTCTCATTTAAAGGAGTCTTAAAGAGAAAATAGGGAGGCAATAAGAGGAGAATAATAGTGTTTCATTCATTAAAAGGAGCCCGATATTTATTGTTCCGACAGGTTTATACTGTGTTAACCCGACAATGTCATCAGCCCAAACCGGTTCAGGGTCTTGGGCAATCTTTTCACATTACTGCTGAGGGGATTTGCCAGGTCGCCTCATCAGCTCCTGGATTCTTTGGGCGCACAGGAGGGGCAACATAGTTCTGACTTATGTCTAAGCCCCTTTGAGGCGATTTCTGGTCCCCAAATTGAGGAAAAGTAATCCTCCCAAGTTCTTGGACATTCTCTGCCTTTTGCCCCTTTCTGTGGCAAAGGAGGTTCCTCTAAGAGGCTCCGTGATGCTGTAGAATGTACTTAAAATGATCCTTGCAGAGGAAAGTCCTGTTGCCTTTGTCTACCTTTTGTTTTCCTTTAGACCCCAACAGGACTCTTTTCCCTCTGGTAGTTTTATTTATCGGGAGAGGAGCGAAGAGATGGAAAAATGGACCCCTATTTTATAGCTGTTTCTTCAAGGCACTCAAACCGCTTTCAGGCATGTCCTTATTACCTCATTAATCCTCATAATGTTCCCTCGGCAGAATTATTCTTATTTTCAGGATGGAGAAATTGAGGCACAGACAAAACAAATGACAGGCACAAGGTCAGAGAGCCAGGCGGCGGAAGAGGTGGCGGAGTGGCGTGGGGGAGATGTCGGGCTTCTGGCCGCTGCCCTGGGCCATCGGTCAGACTGTCCTCTTCAAATCAGGGGATGGGGAGCGACAGGAAAGCTCAGGTTACATAGATAATACAACAGATGGAGCCAGGCTTAGCTATCACTCAACTAGCAGAAGTCGATCTTCTTGGTGAATGAGTACACGATTACCTGCCAGGTTTTTCAAAACAGAACCGCTATTCGTGACATGCGCTCTGTGTGCCAGGGACCGTGCTCGGCTCTGGGGACACAGCATTTAACAAGACAGACCTGAGACTTTTCTCAATGACATTTACACGTGGAAGGAGCCGGTGACAATGGTCAGCAATAGGAACACAGACCTAAGAAAGCCCGGCTCTGCCTCACTGCCTCCTGCCTGGGTTACTGCTCTGTGCCCATGTTAAAGGGCCTCTTGGCACCCACCCAAACCCTCGCCCCTTTGGTTCATTCTCTACACAGAAGCAGAATCTCTTCGGAAAACATAAGTTAGATCACATCTTTCTCCTGCTTAGAAACTTCCAAGGGCTTCCCCTCTTACTCAGAGGGGAAGCCACAGTCTTGGCGTGGCCATGGGGCCCCACATGCCCTCCGCTCCCCCAAGTCCTCTGTTCTCACCTCCTAGGCTCTCCCACTGGCTCACTCTGTTCCAACCACACCAGCCTCCCTGCTGTTCCAGGAACCAGGTGCCCTCCCTCCCCTCAAGGCCTCTCTTGTTCCGGTCGCCTCCGCTCAGAAGGCCATCCGTCCACCCCAGGGCTGTCTCACCTGCGGAGGAGGCCTTCTCTGGATTTCATTTTCCAGTTAGCATCTGCCTTCTCCATCCCCTGAGCACCTCTGACCTCATCACTGGCTTTCTCTTTCTCCATATCCTCATCACCATCGAACAGAGCATGCCTTACAGTTTTCTTCCCCGCTTTGCTTTCTCTCCCCTCCCAGGAGAAGGCCGGGAGAGCAGGGATCTCACCTGTTTTGTTTATGGGTGCACCCCATCACCCCTAGTAGGTGCTTAACAAATATTTGATCTTTTTAAAGGCAGAACTTGACTCTCACAGAATAATGAGAAGGAGCCTAAAGCAAAGGTTTATGCGCAGATTTCACTGGATTCTGTCTGTAATCTGAGAAGGAGAAAGGACTGGGCTGGGGTGGGGAGGGGACATCTGTAGGTATATCTCCAGGCACTGGAGAGAAGCCTGGACCAGGGCTGGTCCCCTTTGTGGATTTTGCACTTCCTGTGGCATAGAAGGCACAGAAGGGTCTCTTCATTTAAAGGGTCAAGTTGGATTTTTTTTTTTCACTTCAACACCAGTTGCCCGGCTTGGTTCTGTCATACCCTGGAGGTACTCATTAGAGTAGGGGATATATGTAGGGCGGAGGCTGCCCCGGGTCAGTGGATTCACAGAGAAGTCAGAATTCTCTTTTATAAAGAGCCTGCTTCTCTCAATAATTGCATAATGACGTCTTTGATTCCCGGGCCCTCATCCCCAGCTGTTTCCTTAGGCATTTATTCAAGATCCGAGATGCCATTCACAATCCAGCAGGATGCATGTTTGTATCTGGCTCCAAAAAAATTTCTTTTTTCTTTTTTGGCCCACATCACTGCAGCCCATGGCAGAGGATTCTAGCAATTAGCAGGAACCGAAAGTGATAATTTATTGCAACCAACACTGTGATCTAATAGTCACACATTACAAAAGCAAAATCCATATTTTTTTCACTGTGGCACCGCGGTGCTATCATATGCTCCGTGTGCTTTCTAATGTCTTTTGTTTGTATTAGGAAAAAACATAACCCTCTCCCACTGAGAACCAGAAACAGCCCCTCAGGTTCTGAGAACGATGACTTTCAAAAATGTGCTCCAAAGGGGGTGAGGTTTGCGTGCTAGGGGCGAACACCATGCAATTGAGTTCTGTTTCCAAATGATCTTTGGAGGCTAAAGGATATTTTCTGTCCTCATTTAGGAAAGGTGACCTATCTTTCCTATTTTAAGTGTCCTTGCATACACTGTTGGCACCAGGTATGAGAGGGTAGGGGGGCTTGGGATGGGGATTGAGGAGATTTGAGTCTTTTATCTGGCCACCACAGTTCAGATCTATTGATTTTGACCATTGAATCTTGCCTCGAATCTGAACTTGGAGTGAGTTTCCAAACCACCAGGCAACATAAATTACAGGCAAAATGATAAGTCAGGTCCTGCCAGGTGACTAAGGCAGCGTGGCAATGCTTCAAGTCTTTAAAACCGTATCCCAGTGGCCCCAGAACATTAATACGTTTGGACCATTGCCTGTCCAATGTCTAGAGAGGTGCCTGCAGAATTTGATTCCTAGGTACATCAAGTTTTTGAGCTGGAAGAAACTTGAGACACTTTCTAGTCCAGCAAATTCCAAACCTGTCTGCTCATCAGAATCACCTGGGAGCTTAAAAACACACAGATTCCTGGGCCTCAGCTTCCAGAGAGACATTCATTTGGTCGAGGATTGAGCCCTGGAAGCTCCAAGCACAGGCAGAGTCACATTCTGGGGAGCCTCCCCCTTATTTCACAGAGGAGGAAACGGAGACTTAGTGTCTGAGATGGAGAGTGGAGTTTGAACACAAACACCCACTTCCCAGTGTGAGGCTTTTTCTCCTGGACCGTGTTTCTGCTTCTCAACCAGGAGAAATCCCATCAACTAACCCATCCAGGATCACCATGGGCGAAAGAGTGCGCGTAAGGATTGCCCAGAAAGAGGGGCATTGGGGTCTTCCTCGCCCCTTCCCTGGCACTCAGCGTAGGTTGTTTAACACAGAGGGACGCTATGATAATTGCTTTCAGAGAATTTCATTGAAATGCTACCCAGATATACTTTGTTGGAAAATTGAATACACGGAAATGGTCTTCATTTCTGAAAAGAAATAATATACATTCTCCTTTTTTCTTGAAAGATGTGGCCTTCTCCATCTTTTTTTTTTTTTAATTTTCTACTCTTGATAGAGGAAAGGGTATTGTCTTAGTCCATTTTGTGTTGCTATAACAGCACAGCTGAGACTAGGTAATTTATAAAGAAAAAATATTTATTTGACTCACAATTCCGATGGCTGGAAAGTTCAAGATTGGGCAACTGGTGAGGGCCCTGGGCTACTTTCTCTCCTGGCGGAAGGCAAAGGGCAGCCGCGTGTACAGAGATCACATGGCGGGAGAGGAGGAAAGGGAGAGGGGAGGGAGGTGCCAGGCTCTTTTTAACAACCAGCTCTCTTGGAAACTAATAGCCCAAGAACTCACTCACTGCCACGAGAATGGCACCAAACTATTCATGAGGGATCCATCCCCAAGACCCAAATACCTCCCAAGAACCCCACACAAGAGATGAAATTTCAACAGGAGACTTGGTGGGGATAAACAAACCATATCCAAACCATGGCAGGTATGACCCATCTTTCACATTTCTCTTTACAGGAAGAAAAACAATGTAAAGGCCTATGCCACTTAGCCTTGTTGCCAGGGAGACAATAAGGGGTAGTGGAGACTGTGGAAAACTGCAGAGCATATGCTCTGCTGAAAGAGGAAGTCACTTTCTATTCTAGCTGATGTTGTTTTATGGGGATACAGAACCATGGTGGCCAGATCCTCTAATTTTTCCTTTGTTTTCTAAGAGAAACTAGAAATGCACATTGTGTACGTGTGTGTATGTGTGTGTGTGTGTATGCTTGAAATATTCGGGAGTTTTAAATGTTGGCAACTAATTCAGTTTACTTCTATCTTTAACAAATACATGCATATGGGCCAAAAAGATCACGAACCTTTTGCAGTCTGCAGACCTCCAATTGAGACTTCTGATTAAAAGATATTTCGCTGAAGTGTGAGAAACCTGGGACTATGTGAGAGTATGGATCAGTCAGGGTTAAACCAGAGAAAAAGAGCGAGTGGGAGATTTATGTTACAAGATTTATTGTAAGGAATTGGCTCATGCAATAACGAGGTTGCCTAGGCAAGTCCAAAATCCATACTGTGGGTGTTCGGGAAAGGTAGACTGGAACGCTTGGCATGGCCCAAAGCTGCTGTCCACAGCAAAAATTCCTCCCCCCCAACGAAAGAAAAGGTTCTTTTCTTAAAACCTCTCAAGTTATTGACTCAGGCCCACCCAGATTACATAGGATAATCTCCCTCAGTCAAAGTCAACTGACTTTGGACTTTTGTGAAATCTACCAAGTACCTTCCCAACAACACCTTGATTAGTATTTGAATAACTAGGAAGTGTGGCCTAGCCAACATGGCACATAGAACTGACCATCACAGGGTAGAAATTAAAAAAAGAAATTAGCCAACGATAAATAAGATTATGTTATCCTTTGATAGGAGTCTTAATTTTTCTGGGTTTTTTTTTTCCCCCTTAAAAAAAAGGAGATTGTTTTCAAGAGCCTGAGAAATTAGACATTAGTGATCCGATTTTGAAAAGAAGCCCTGGGTTTAAGCCAATACAAGATGGGTTTGTATCTTTAAGTGGCCTTTATTACCATAGTAATAAACAGCACACGGGCCCAAATCTTACAGGCTCGTGTTGGCTTTGACCAATGAAGTAGAACAAGACCTCTGAATACCCCATTAGTTCCAGGCTGTGCTTTGATGGCTCTGCACAGGCAGCTCTTTTCCTACACAAGTCACCAGCCTCACCCGTGTCTCTTAACAAATGTTGTTGACAGGCTGCGTTGCAATTTTTTTGCATGTTCTGACAGTTTAATTCAGTACCTCCTAGCTAAGCACTCAGCCTAAGGGGGTGCTTCAGCACCTTGGCATCATCGGGCTGCAATTAAAATAATTCAGGGGCTGGGGCTGGGCTTGCAGAAATAGTCCTTCTTCCCTCTGGAACATGCAGTGCATTTTCCAGTCTCCCCGTGGTGCAGACGAAGGTCTCCCTTTTAGAGTGGAGGACAGCCGAATTTTTTAACCAGACGTCCACCGGCAAGAAGAGGCTCCGTTTGCATGTCACTCCTACCGGGGAGTCTTCTCCATAGGGCTTGGCCGTAATTTCTTTGGTAGACTCAGCACCCGTAGGAAGGTCAAACGGGGTGGGTGTGGGGCAGCAGAGAGCAAGGACACCCAGGATGGCAGTTTGGCAAAGACCATTTTCAGAAGCCACCCTTCCAAAACAGCCACTCAGAAATCGCGTCCTTTATTCTGAATTCTGCCCAGGAAAGACAATTGGATAAGAATACCCAGAAATTGTCCTCGTTGGAAAGGGCCCCATGTGAAGAGAGATCCTTGGAGATGTTTTAGGAAGGTTTTTATTCAAATGTAGTTCCAGATTAAGTGTGTGAAAATCCAATGTTGTGAAATAAGCTGAATTCTGTTTACCCATCCGTCTTAACCCAAAGACTCTGCTGGTCTCCCCATTAAAACAAGATCGTTCCCAAGTTTTAGACAGATTTAGTTTATCAGATAAGGTACTTTCGACAGATGGAAATTTAGTAAATTCCCCAAAATTACTTTCTGACAAAGATCCTTTGGGGGAGATTCTTTAAAATCATGCATGTTCCCAGGTCCCAGCCTGAGAGAATGTTTTTAAGTCCTTCAAGGGTGGGACCCCAGCATTTGTATCTTAACTAAGTCCCTTGATGGGTCTTTTAATTCAGGCAAATGCAGGAAGTACCCTGAAATAAACGTCCACAGAACTCTCTGTGTTTTCCAGAAACAGCAAATGACAGAAACTTTCCGCAGGGAATTACCTGAGATTGTTTCTCATCTCTCTCTCTCTTTCCCCATATTACTTGCCCTTAAAAAAAAAAAGGCTAATATTTAGTTACTACTTTTTCATCCACTTTCTAAATGCTTCCTTCTAGAGGTCTGAGGTACATAAGAGAAACACGTTTATGGCTTTGGTTTTCAGGAAGTGGAGCGTTTTAGAGGGAATGGAAGATTTTCATGACCAGAGCACTCAGGGAGGAACAAAATCCAAGCTAGACAGACAATTTGGGAAGTGTCGTCTGGAGGTGACACCTGACTGGGGCTGTGCCACCTCTCTCCCCTCAGTGAAGGAAGTCAAAAAAAAAAAAAAATGTACTGGAGTGCTTACGTTTTTTGAGGAATACTATCACAAATGCTACAATTCAGTCTGAACTCTTCTAAATCCCTTCCGGAAAATAATTTTCCAATAAGAATAAAATTAGAGTGCATGCTCTCTGCTCAAGTCAGTTATTTAGTGAGCAATTTGTGACTGTAGACGAGAGATGTTTCACTCCAGGGCTCAGCTACCTCCTCTGTTAAATGGGCAAACCGGGTGGGTGTTTATACGCATGTAAGGTCTCCTTCCATTGCAGGATTTTCACAAATCTGAGGAATGTTACTGAGCTGGTATGTGCTAGATTTTCTGTTAGGAGCCGTAGGGGATTCAGGGTGCAGGAGAATGCCTGCTCTCCATCCCATTTAGCAAACATCATGCTTTCCAAGCTTGTTAAAAGTCGCTGAAGTCCTTCTTGGAAAGAAATCATACTTCGAAGTTTGGTACCTAACAAACGGGTAGAAGAGTTGCTAAGAGTTTGACAGTGATCTCATTAAATAATAAACACGTAGACAGTGCCTCCCTGGGAAAGAGCTGGGCATACCGCAGCCACTCCGTAAACATTTCAACGCTTTTGGACATAATTCTGAGATCTCAGAGGTTCTGAAGCTAAAAGGGTACATGTTTAAATTTATTTTTCCATCAAATACCCGTAGAGTCTTTCCAGCTCATTCTTCTCAAAGGCATCTGCTAGGAGTGATGTTCTTTTCTGATCTTCGAAGAGGACAGGTGAAGGGCAGATGCCCTCATGTGATGAAGCACCTGCATTTAACTCTCACTGGCAGCTCTTCCTCCTCCTTTCTGTCCTCCTCCTCCTCCTCTTTCTCTTCCATCTACTCTGCCCAGCCAAGCGCTTGACAGAGAGCAAAGAAGAGGGCAGGCCTGGCCGTTTCCTTTCGCTTCTTGGTTTCGGCAAGTTCTCAGCGTAACCCTCTCAGGCGTTCCCTGACAAAGGCAAATATTCGCCAAAGTGGTTAAATCTCTGGACATAGTTGTTGATTTCTGCTGAATCTCTCAGACCGTTTTAATCCCTCCTGCCTTTCCCTATACATTAACCAAGGCCTCGACCTATTGACTGCACAGTCCCCGAAGCAGCTGGACTCCCCGTTTGAAAGGTTTTCTGAAGAGGCGTCTATTAATTTATGTATTTAATTTCTGTATGAAGTGACCGTTCTCCTCCCAGCACAGGTATTAAAGTACCTTTCGGGGAGTCCAGCAGCTGAAATCCTCGGTAAGGGAAAATGCTTAGAGTGTCACAAAGCAAAAGCATTAGCGGGAATTGTTCAAAGGCTCCAAGAAAACCACTGGGATTCGCTCCCTCTTCAGATTCCGTGTCCTCTTCCCATTTTCCCGAGGCCCCCACCCGGAAACCCTTAGCTGCCGAACACGCATTTTATTACGGTCCGGAGAGAAAGGGGTGACAGCCGAGTTCCCATTTATTCTGTACTCTCTGGTTTTATACGTAGTCAGACTTTGCTAACGGAGTTAATTTTTAAGATGTTAACAAATCCTGTAACATTTAAAATGACCTGTCTAGTCCATACATGTTAGCTATTCAGAAAGGGTTTTAAAAATTATTATCAATACTGAACACATAGTGAGGATTTCAGTGTTTCGGTGTGATCAAGAATGGTAAGGCGAATTGCAAATCGGGGCTCCCTGTCCAAGCACAGGCACCTGAATGACGTCACGCGTGTGTCTACATGTCTGCCTGCAGATGCACTTTGTAGGACAAACCAGGTGGCTCTGTCCTTCGGGCAAAGAGTTCCTTAATTGGAAATGATGCGTGAAATTTCAAGAGAGAAGTCCAGGAATGGAGTGGTTTAGGCCCTGTAGTCAGTGACACATCCTGAGAAAAGGAAGGAACAACCTTGTGATAGCACCATTTTTTGAGGGGGTGGAGGGAAACTTATTAAGAACCTTGCCGAAGACTATCAACAATTTTTCAGTTTCCCCCCTGGGAGGCTGTAAAGCTAGAATCAAAGGAAGTCCCAAGCCCACAGATGGAGTGCTACTCTAGGGCAATGGTTTTCAAACCTTGAAATATCATAACATTTAAAAAAAATGAGGTAGCACAGGTTTGCCTGCATCTTATTTCAGTACATAAGGACATTAATAACTTTTGTAAAACCTCAGTTATCATCTGCTACGGCCATTATTTTATAAAATAAATCATATCCCCAAAATTGAAATGATGGAAATTCACAAACATACATCAAAGTTGGAAGAATATTATAGTGAACTACCATTAACATTTTGCTATAATTTATCATATATTTATCGCCCTCTCTCTCCCCCTCCATCCATCTATCCATCCATCCATTGCATTATAAAACAAATCATATTTTAATGCCAAAAATTAGAAAGGACATAACTTGAGTAATTCCAAAGAAAGGTCAGTTGATAACTTGACATCAATTTATGTACATTTAAATCCCTATACACATGTATGCACCGATGTAAATGTCAAGAGACAGCGGTCAGAGGAGGCCGTGTCGCAGAGCCTGCTGCTGGCTAATTACTCAAGGGCAAAGCAGGGAGTTGGGGGCGGGGAGATTGCACCTGCCACGGGCCCCAGTTTCCTCACAATGGAGGAAAGCAGTCTCCGTTCAGCACGGGGCTGGGTCTATAGTTTTCAGTTGTTAAAGGTGGAGAAGGTGGTATGACAGAGTGGAAGCAGCACCGGGTCGAATTCACTGGGATGCAGCCACTCACCTGCTGTAGGTCCTCAGGCAGGTCCTTCTTCCTCCCTGGGGCCTCTCAGTGAACCACGAACAGAATTAGAATAAGCACCTTCCAAGCAGTGACAGGTACAAAAGGGCCCTCAATGACAGAAGTCTGCCATTGTTTTGAACAACTCAAAGGAACTTTTTTTCTCCTAATGAAAACAATTTATGTTCACTGTTGAAAAGATAGAAAATACAGAAGAGCAAAATAACAAAAGCAGAATGACGTAATCTCAAAACTCAAAGAAAAGGATGCCAACTCTATACTCATACCCATGCACGTATTCACACCCGTATCTGTGTACGTATCCGTATCTATATCTGTACCCGTATCCAGACCTGTACGAATATCTGTATTCACATCTATACCTGCGCCTAAATCTGTATCTATATATAAACCTGCATATTCAGATTTTTACATAAATGCACATATAGCTATTTTTGCTTTTATAAAAAAGTTGCAGAAACAGAATTATATTGTACACAGTCCTATAGGATCTGCTTTCTTTTGTTTATAGAATATTGTGAATCTTTTTCTATGCCAATAAATATTATTCTACATCATTATTAGTGATCCCATAGTCTCCCATTATATAGTTCTTAGTAATAAGTTTAAATTAGGGGTTCTCAAAGTGTAGTTGCTGAACCAGCGGCATTAGCATCACCTGGGAACTTGTTAGAAATGCAAACCCGGATCTTCTGAACCGGGAGTGGGACCCAGTGGTCTATATTTTAACAAGCCTCCCAAAGGATTCTGATGCCTACCGAAGTTTGAGGACCACTGCTTTACGTAAACGTTTTAGTCCCTCCCTTCCAATTCTTAGGGCAGCACATTTAGAATTATTGACCCAGGACCTCAAAACTTTTACCTGTGCTCACTAAGTTCAGGTGAAAGAGTCTTTAGAATTCAGACGCTTGTGTTCATACTCACCAACTTTTCATGGTGTGATTCCTCTTCACCCATAAATTCTACTGACTTAATCTAGATTAGGGGATTCAAGGATGAATTTGGGACATGTGTGAAGTCCTTGATACTCCATGGGAAATTTGGAGTGTGAGTGCATATTTGAGGAAAGTACACCAGTCAGCTTTTCAAAAAGTCCATAGCCCTAAAATGGCTTTTTCTGTATTATTTTTGTTGTTATGCTTGCTGTTCTCTCTCCAGTTATTTCGATAGAAAAAGGGAAAGAAATCAAGTCAGGGGTCTTTTGGGCATATTGCCCAAGTAAAATGTTGAACGACTGACTTTTTGACTCCGCCCTGCCATGGAGGATCAGTCACGCTTTGCAGATCTCTGACCCTTTGTAGCAGGTGCATCCACATTTCTAGGTCACAGGGACTCTTTCTTGAAAATGTTCAACTCTTTCACCCAGAAATTCTAGATCTATAAATGTGTCCCATGGAAATAGTTAGGTACACATGAAAGTATATGTATAAGGTGATGATTGCAAAATTATTTATGATCAACAATTAAAATAGCCTAAGTGTCTAATAATAAAACATTAGTTATAGAGATTATGTTAATACTAGAGTCATGCATGGAATGTTTAACTGGGGTTTTTGAAAAATGGTTAGGGACATGGTAAAGTAGTCATGGAATACTATTAAGTGAAATGAATAGGATGTAGTTTAGAATATATTTACCCCATTCGGCACATGTATTAAAAATACATGGAGGAATGAGATCTGCATGTTGATATTTTCATTTTCCCCTTTAGTTTTTATTATCAAGATTTTCCACAATGAACATTTATTGGTTTATAATCTGGCGGGGCGCGGGAGGTGCGGGAAACTAGGTTAATAATATAGATACTGTGTTGGTGACAACGAAACCCAAGTATTAAATGGATTTTAGCCCTGTGATTCTGGCTTAAACTAGACCCTCTCACAAGCAAGGCCATTTCCTCTGCAAAAGCATCAGCAGGGGCCTGCAACGCCTTTGCAACACACCGATGGGAGCTGTACCCGGAGCCCTTGTTCCTGCACCGCTGAGTTGCACACTGAGAGTAGCTCACTGCACCTGTGTTGTTCTGGGATTCCAGTCTGGCCACACCTGGCCACTGCTGCAGGGGAGCAGCTGGCGCCAAGGAGAGAGGGGGTGTGAAAGCGAACGACTGCAGGGCTCAGGTGCGTCTTCAGAGGGAGGGATGGTCCAGGCTGATCTGTGCACGGTCCTGGAGGAACCGTCGTCTGGGCCCTTTGTACACCGCTAATGCTTAGCCATTTTCCTCATCAGGAAAGCCAGTGCTTTAAAATTCTCCATCGTCTCATGTTAAATACCTTGTAATTTGAGCAACGTAATCCTCCTGTTTCTCCCCAATCAGCCTGGCATGAACTTGGCGGATGCAAGCTCAGACCACGACCGGTGCGTGTACGCTGTCTGTGCGCCGGTGCCCACGTGCCGTGTGAGCGCCGTGTGCATCTTCCAAGTACTCCGGGGCTCTTGACAATAGATTAGTGTCATGTGGAGTCAGGGGGCACTTTTCATCTCAGATCAGGGCCAGGACGCTGTGTGAACTGTCTAAGCCAAAACATACTCGCTCGTCCCTTTTCCCACCGTCCTAATCCACATCTGGGCAGTGCATGCCGTCGTTGGGCGTTGACACAGATCCTTGTCTCCCACACTCCCGGTTCCTAGCGAGCTACTGTAACTTTAAAAAGATTTCACAAAGACTACCTCCACTAGCTAAGCTGAAATAAGAATGTCTCCGGAGTTTAATGGATCAAGTAGCGGTGATAGGTTTTATGGCTCTTTTTTACTTTAGGGCATAGGGAAGAGAGAGCCGGGCAGGTTGGTTTTAAATTCAAGGATTTATGTTGTTAATCCTCCGGGCTAATTATAATTTATGGGATCTTGGCAAATTAATATGCGGTTGCTATTCAAAAGTGGAGAGCAATGTGAGGCAGGCATAAACAAGCCTTGTTCATTTTTAATTTATTTCCACCAATGGAGAATATTAAATAAAATGAACACTAGGGTATTTCGCTCCAAGTTTGGTGTTCATTATTTATCTCTAAATTACGAAATTCATGTAACAACTCCTGCCTTTTCACCAAGAACCCAGAATTAGGGAGCTATAGCATCGGATAACTAGGATGCAATCGGAGTAATTTTCTCTATACTGCATTTAAGACCAGACTCGATGATACATGCACAGAAACGGAGTTTTTCCAAGCAAGCACATTGCTGGGCTCCAAGATCTGGCGTTGTGCTGTCAGGATTGTTTAGAAACAGAATTCGTGAGTGGTATGTGAGCGGTATGTGAGCTTAAAATCCCGGTTCCGTGGGAGTGAAAGTGCCAGCAAGGGCTGCAGCCCATGATGTCTCCAGGGCTTTGGGAAACCTAAATTCATCGCTAGCCTGGTAGATCTCATTATTGGACTTTCAGACTTCAGCGTAGCAACCTCATTGTACCCAGGACCCCCATTTCATCAGCATCCCCTATGGCTGTTTTGGGGTTCTCTTTCAAATAATGCAGCTTCTCAACCATGAACATCTGGCAAAAAACCTTCACTGATTGACAACCACAAGGCAGGTAGCTTTGACTAACATGATAACTGGCTGTATCCCTAGAAATGAGCATGTTCCTCCCTTTTCCCCTCCACCTCTTCCCCTCCTCTTCCTCTGTTCTCTCCCCTCCTCTCTCCTCCTCATTCCAGCTGGGAGAGGCCATCAAATGCAGCTTGGAGAGCTGCAGCAACCTCGAGCTCTGAGCCCAAGGAGCAAGTTGGAGTCCTGCCCCCAGCTGCGTAGCTCAGATAACAGCTGGAGCAGAGAACATGCTGTTCTCTCTCTGCTGGAATATCTGACCCAGTTCTGACGAGTGAAGAGACTTAATAGTTTATACCTCCAGCCATTCTTGTCCCTGTGTGAAGGGAGAGAAGCCGTCGTTTGCCCTCCACGCCCTCCATCCCAGCTCGGTCTCTCTCGGCTGTACTTTTCATTGCCGTTAGACTCATATTTAGTTCTCTTGTCGACAGCAAAATGAAGAGCCACTTTCAACAATTCCAAAAAAGAAATGGGACGTTTTGCTTTGAGAGGGAAGCTGGAGCAGAGGTTTCTGGAATCTGACAGTCCCCAGTGCCAGCCCCAGCTCTGCCTCTTATCAGCTGGGTGTGGGGCAACTTATCTGACTTCTCAGAGTTTTCTCACCAGTGGAGGGAGAATATTGCTGTAGGTCTTTGGAGATTGTTTTGAGAAGTAAGACATTGAAAAGCATCTGGCACATTACCTAACTTCTTTTTCATGGTCAGGAAATGGTAGTTTCCCCTCTCCCACACCAACCCTTGTACACAATAGGTTTTCAGCAAATATGTGTAGATTGAATTGACCAGAAGAGTTCATTTGCACCTTTAGTGTCCACAGAGAGTCATACACCCTTTGACTCCGGCAGGGGAAGGTATTCCAAGGCTCAATGGCAGTGAATAAATGTGCCAAGTCATGTAAATATTCCCCACATGCCAGAGGGGATGAGTAGCTCTTGGTTCATGTATCTTTATGATTTGAACAAGAGTTCATGATTTATAAGCACCTCGGGCACTGAGACATGGGATAGAGGTGACTCTGTCCCTGCAGATATTTTTTACATGGTCATTGTTTCTCTGTTGTGTTTTATTTTTGTTTGTGAAAACAGCAGAAAGTCAAAGCAGTGTGTTGACAGAACCGGCTTTGCAGCAGTTCCTTATTCATGGAGTCTTTTGCCTAATCATTCACTGGCTGGGAGACACCGTTTTCTGTATCATTCAGGAATCAATATTTAAACCTAATTGAAACCAAGTACTCGGGATTCTATATTATTTTTAATTCACTAGTAGATGATCATCATGGTGTCACTTTTTGTATGTACTCCTATGAAGGAGTACAATGAGGGAATAAAAGCCAGAAAGTTAAAAAAGAACTGCAATAGGCAAGCAACTGAAAAGTCCTAAGAGAAGGGCAATAGGTAATTTAGGGGACAAACCAGCAAGGATAATGTCTAGGCAAAGAAGATAGATAAAGATCGGGAGGTCACAGTGGCACAAGTGTTCAGGCTCATCATATTAGAGTTTTGCCCAAAGAGCAACTGGTTTTGATTTATAGACCACACCTTCCCATGGACCCAGATGTGTGTCTACTGGGCCTGGTAGCAGACAGACTTGTATATCAGCCTCCACTCTGAATTCCAATTCTAGTCCTACCCATCCACTCAACCTTTGTAACTGGGTCAAGCTAATCAGCCTTGATTTCCTCTGGATGAAAAGTGGTCTCAAAGGACCCTGCTAGGCACCTCCCTAAATGTAATTCTTTCTGGTGGATACCCGAACAAGCTCCGCAGCCACACCCTGATGCCCAGACTTGCCTGATCTCCAGGACTGGACACAGCACAGGCTCAGTCTGAGCATCTTGTCTCTCTCCCTCCTTTCCAGTTTCATCCTATGGATATGCGAAGTCAGGTAGTCTTACCTTTAAATGTTTAGTCCTTCTTTCTTCTTAAGTATATATACAGGAAAAGGTCAAGATTCCTGGTTTGGGTCTACTGGCCCACCTATTCTCCACTTGGTGGACAGGTAGGAGATCACCTTCATAAATAACAGAAGCACTCAGATGTCAAGTCTGACATCCCTTTATGCTGAGTATTGTTGAGGCTCAAGACAGGCCTGAGGAGGTAGAGAGATGCGGAACATGTTTGGTCCAATTTCCTTTGCCTTTTCCCTGGACCCAGGAATCTTTGCCAGGAATATTGAAACCTGAAACATCCATCCATTTGGGGGCTTCCAGCTTCCCCAGATACCTGCTTTTCTTTTGATCCTTCCCTCCCTGCTCCCCACCCCAGGAGTTCTTTAATAAATATTTTTCTACACACCCTTCCCAAACAGAAGCAACACCCCAGAGTTCCACCTATGCAAATATTTCTGACCATTTGTATCTTGGTTTTATTTCTCACTCTCCTACTACATAAAAGGCTAAAAAAGCACTTGCATGAATATTTGCACATCATTTAAATATTCATTTTCATTAATTTATTCATAGTCGTAAAGTTTATTACCTAGAATATAGGGTGATAGAATTTTAGAGCCAGAAGACATGAGAGAAATCATCTAGTTTCAACTCCTCGTTTTACAGATGAGGAAACCGAGGTGAAGAGAGCTCAGGAGACTGCTCAAGGTCAAGTTCTGGAGTGAGCCAAGGAAGACCCAAACTCCAGTCCGGACAGGCGGACCTCTGTCCGGTGCAGCTCTCTGACAGCTGAAAACCGCTCTTGCTCTTCCTTGGGACAGACAGCTCTGTTCTTGTTCATTATCTTGTTCATGTTCATGATCTAGCAAGTCCCTAGTGAGGCCAGCCCAGCACTAGGTGCTGGAGAACAATGGTGAACGGCACAGTCATGGTAACAGAATGTGTGGTCTGGCGGGGCAGAGAGACTAAGAGAAAGGACAAACACGCATGTGTAATTATACATTGTCACAGGGCTTCGAGGGGAAGAACCAAGCTCAGTGTGGAGAATAGTAGCCGGAGGGCAGAGGTGGGGAGATCTTTGGTTGCATTTTCCCAGGAGGTGAGGAAAGGAGAAAGGGAAGAAAACAAAAGCCCACACAGGGCGCATTAGGGAACTGGTACCGTGGTGGACACAAGGTGAGGAATCCACCCAGGGGACTCAGAGAGATAGCGGAGAACACACCACCTCTCACAGTATCTGTGAGATGCAAAAGAAAGAGCAATAAAACAAGGTATGTCTGTAATACAGGTCAGTAGAGAACATCTTAAAAACCTTTAAAATGAAGGAAATACCGTATTCTGCTGGCCCTAGGTAACCACAGTTAACGTGTGCGTGCCTTCCCGCCTTTTTTCTATGTGTTGTGCTGTGTTTGTGCCACATTGAGATCACTACTATATACCCATTTGGCACACTGCTTCTTACTTTCCCCTAACATTATACATTTCATCATGTTGTTCTAAATGCTTCTTAACTGCAGTTCTTCGTGGTTGCTCGATAGTCTACAGAGGGGCTGCATTGCTATTTATTTATCCACTTCTGTGTTGTTGGGCATTTAGATGGTTTTAAATACTTTTGCTGTCAGAAAGAGCGTTCTGATAAACATCTTTGTGCATAAAGCAGTTTCTATAGTTCCCATTATGTCTTTAGGATGGATTCCCAGAAATGGAATTACTGGGTCAAAGGTTGAGCACATTTTTTAAAGGTTCCTGAGACATATTGCCAAATTGCTCTCCAAAAGGTTTGTAGCAATTTAAATGATCAGAATTAGCTTCTGAATCCAGTTTCTTCTAACCGGTATTGAATACTCATTTAAAAAAAAAGTCATTACTAATATGATAAACAAACAAATGGTGTGTTACTGTTGGTTTGGGGTCTTACTGTTCCTTGTTTGAAAGAGGCAAATTTGGAGAATCCAAAGAAACACAGCAGAAATTAAATTTAAGAGCTACGTTAACCGAGCATTTTGGCTTGGAAGGTTTCTAAAGAGGTTTCAGTATATTAACGGATGTTAAGTGGATACTTAGGAGAAAGTGTATTTTGGAGAACTTTGCAATAATACCTACTGGAGACTGTATCCTCCCTCAAAATCCAAGTGCCATCTGCACTCCATGAGCCTGATACTTTGTAGATGCTTTATAAATATGTATTGAAGCAAATGATCAACATTCCTGTGATGTCTTGCAGTTTTTCAAAGCATGTTTCACATTGAGAATCGCATTTTACTGACAAAGTAACTAAGGCGTGGATGCAGTGACCTGCCTGGACGCGCGTGCACATGTAGGAAATGGTCCAGCCAGGGCGAGAACGGAACTGTCTGGCTGGGAGGACGATGTGCCTTTCTCCTCCCTGGGAACCGCCCTCTGACACTTGTTCGATCTGAATCACCATCACGGTGGCTGGCTTCTCCATGACACTGACTGCCGTTTCCTCGAAAGTGGGGCAGAAGGAAGCCCTGGTGGGCAGTGTGGCCGTTTTCCCCAGCCACCAGCATCCTCCTTTCTGCATTTTGACAATGCCCCTCATGCAAGAACCCCCCCTTAGCAGCAAAATCTATCCAACGTGGTGCCCAGAGCAACAGGACTTTGTATTCGTTTTCTGTGGCTGCGGCAATACATTACCACAAACCGGGTGACTTAAAATAACGGATATTTATTTGCTCACAGTTTTGCCACCTAGAAGTCCGAAATTGACACTCCTTCTGGAGGCTTTAGAGGAGAATTTGGTCTTTATGCCTTCCAGGGTCCGGTGGCTGCCGGCATCCCTCGACCTGTGGCTGCATCTCTGCAGTCTCTGCCTCCCTGGTCACATAGACTCCTCTTCTGTGTGTCTCCAATCTCCCTCTGCCTTTCTCTTCTAAGAACATTTGTCTTTGGATTTACAGCCCTCTCAAAATATCCAGGATAATGTCACGTCAAAATCCTTAAGTTAATCACACCAGCATAGACCCCGTTTCCAAGGAAGGTCACAGTCAGAGATTCCAGACATTTGGCGGGGATGTGTTTTGGGGGTGTATTTTTCTGCCCACCACAGACACTGAAGTTCACTGCTGATTACATGAGTTTAACATCTGTGCAAACTCCCTCATGGAACTTGCTCCATGGTGGCCCTCAGATGGTACCAGCTGCTGTGGAAACAACTGTACATGTTGTGTTTACAACATGGGCTTAAAGAAAAAGTGCTTCCTTGGGGCCAGTAGACTGAATTCCAAGGTCTGACGTTGGTTTTCCCGTGACTTGGGCAGTGGCTTCTCTGAACCTCTATTTGCAGGACTATAGAATGGGTACACAGACAAGTGCCTTGTTGAATTTCCAGGGATTAGGTGGGTGTCCCGTGGCATGAGGCAGTGTTTGTGAATGGGAGAGTTGCAGTAGGATTTTGAAGAGTACATCCAGAGTCCAAAAGCGGGGAGATGTGTTTTGGGGGCATGCACCAAGGGAAGCTGGGCGTTGGTTAGAGTTATTCAGAGAAAAGAATCCAAATTGGTGGCTTTCCACAAGTGCTGGGTGTCTGAGATAGATTCAATTGGGAAAACTAGGTTAGTGCCAGGAGAAGTCCATTACTCTGTAAAAGCGACCACTCATCCCTAATGATAAATAAACCCAACATTGGGATATTAAAACAATTCGTTCTCAGCATCAGAAAAGAGGTCGTGTGTGTGCGTGTTTGTGTGTGTGATTGTGTGTGTGTGTTTAATATCTCACCCAGCCCCCACCCCCAGTAACTCTAAGATTCAACAAAATCCTACTTATGTGCTACGGATTTAATATAGCGTCAGGCTCCTCTAGGTACAATAAAATACCAAGTTAAGAGTATTAATTCCTTACAACCTTGATGGGTCCCAGCTGTGCACATGCATGTAGGGTGTGAGGGTGTGTGCGCAGCGGGCACAGGTGCTGACGGGGCTGTTCCACCTCGGAGCGCGTGGGCCGGGAACACAGCTGTTTCTCAAATCCTCCGCCACTTGCTTAAAAACCTCTATGAAGTTGTACTGCCTCTGGGCACGATTAAAAGCCGTATACTACATTTCATCAGGTAGTGTTAGAAATTTAGGCTGAGCCAAAAGAGAAAAGGGAGAAGGTGGGAGGGAGGGAGAAACGACTCCCTTGTTAAGGCGGCATTAACCTCCTTACCCTGGCTGTTGAAACAATAAAGCTTCTCAACGCCACACAAAGTCCCCCAATATTAACAACCAAGAGACTAATCCTGGGAAAGGTGTGACCAAGCAGGGCGTTTCTTATTTTCTTCTTTCTCTTCTTTCTTTCATCTTTCTTTCTCTCCCTCTTTCTTCCTTCCCTTCCTTCTTCCTCTCCTTCCCTCCCTCTCTCCTTCTCTTCTCACTCTCCTTCCTTAATTAGTTGTCAGGCCTGTCTGCGGGAAAAACCGTAAGCTGGGATAACTAAGGTAAAATGTGCACAGCCAAGCTGCGTGGGGAAGAGCCCAGATTTAGTTCCCTTTTTAGGGAAAGAGACCTGAACACCTTGCCCATTTTTGCCTTGGGAAGTGAGCTTACGTTAACTTCCACTCACCGCGTGGAGGCACGTGGATTGGCTTATCTTGTCGCTATGACAACTCAATGACATAGTCTTCGTAAGCCCATTTTACAGAAGCAGCAGGTGAAGCCTGTCATGCTGAGGATCGTGGTGGTCACCCTCGACTGTCAAGTGTCAGAGGCCGTGATTGAGCACGTCCCTCGGCCTCACTGTCCACGCGGTTATTGCCACAAACTTTCAGATGCAAATTACTGTTTCTCTTCCTCTCTTTTGAACAATATGAGCAAAATGTAAGGATGGGCGTCCTCTCCTTTCTGAAGCTGCTGCCTCCAGGGGGAAAAGGTTTGATCTTGTGATTTCTGATCTCCGCCCAGACAGTGTTTTAAGCCAGATTTCCTGCCGTATGAGAAAGCAGCAGGTGTACGGGAAAGCAACTGAGCGCTGGTTAGTGAGAGGGACGACTTTGCTGATTCGTCCCCAACGGCCAGGCCGGCACCAGGGCTATAAGGCATGGTGGCTCTGGCCACGGTGGGGGACAGAGGAGCTGAGAACCAGGATGTGAGTTTAGGTGCCTTCCTAGGATTACCCAGGCAGACATGGCCAGGCGCATTAAATACTATCAAGCTTAGCACCTTACCCTCTAAAAATGTTGCAGATGCATCCTCCAGCCCTCTGCCCTCCACAGGGATGGAAGTGAGGGCAGGCAGGGAGTGAAACGAACATTCGTTGAGATTCTTTTGCCTATTCAATGGGCACTGTAGTCTAGGCTCGTTCATGTACCAGTTCATTAATGCTCATAGTAGCTCTGTGACTGAGTAAATCCTTGTCCCGATGTAATGATTAAGGACATTGAGGCCCGGAGGAGTTTAGCAACTTGTCCATGGTTACATCTGATAGGCCGGTAGAGCCGGCAATCCAAAGAGTTTGACCCCAACACTCCCAGGCCTGGATTATACTTCCTAGTATACGCTCGTCTCACCCACCGCTGACTATAGTCAGGACCCTTTGCCTGTCAGCGTAGGCATATGAAATAACGTGCGTGGGGTGAAATAATGCCATTCCAAAGCAGGCACATCGTAAAGAATTATGTCGCCCTGATTTTCTGAACCCGGGAAAATTCATATCCCCGTGCCATCCGATTAGTGAATCAAGTGAAACTGATTGATATACGGCAACAACGGTTAAGAAACAGGCAGCACTGACGGAGGTTTGATTAAACCGATAGCCTGGGTCTCCCGCTGTATCAAATCACGGGCGAATTGGTACCATTAGGATAAATTACTACGAGAGGCACTGCAAAGCCAAGCTAAATAAACTCTGCCTTCTCGAGCCCCGTGATTGTCTTATTAAATAATTTCTTTGCCTCTTAAGTGTGGACTCGGAGCACTCGCGCCCTGAAAGCCCTCCTGATTAACTGTAGCCTTGGCCTCAAGTTGATTTTATAAACTTCGGACGGTGCCCCAGAGGGCGAAGCTTCCTGTTGTCAATTCTGCCTGTTGCTATAGATACCGAACTCCACAATCAGTAATTAGAGCGTGCCCCCTGCCCCAGGACTGGCCAAACAGTGTGGAGCGCTCGGCAAATGGCCTTAAAAGCATCCGCGCTGGCATGGAAATGCATCTCCAGTGGTGACGGGGTTTGTTTTATTCATGGACTTTTTGCAAAAAGGAAAAAAAAAAAAAAATCACTGGTTTATTGGAAACCATAGTGAAATAAAAGTAATTATGCTTTTTAAAACACAAGCGAGTTTCCTCATCTTATGTTAAGGGCGAGGAAGGCAGGGCAGGAGTGCGGTGCAGCACAAAGGCGGCTTTGTCTGACCTCCCACATAAAGGATGGAGTGCGTTCTTGCTCAGACTCAGTGTTTTTCCGTATTATACCCGCAGTATGTTCCGCAGCCCTCTCCCAGGCCCAGAAAGAAATGCCTTTATTTGTAAGCGAGGCTTCTCATGGAATGATGCGTACGTTAAGGGAGACCGTTGGTGGCAAGAAAGGAAGGGTGACGGGTTGATAATGTTTAGTGGAGCAAAACAGATGTGAAACATTTGTGTCTTAAAGCATTTTGGTCAGGAGAAAACTAAATTGGTTAGAAAGTGTGCAATTTTGCAGGTGTTACAAAAATATAAACCAATGAGTCAGTGCTCTGTTCCCTAAAGGGGATGAGGAATGAAAATGAAGGTTTGCAAAGACGCTTTGCTGGACACTTACATATTTTAATTTAAGGTGGCATTACTGTCCTCATTTTAAGGTGGAAGAAATCAAGCTCTGAGAGAGTTGATGATTTTCCCTAAATCTCCCAGTTTTTGTTATACAACTGGGATTATAATCCAGGCCTGTCTGACTCCAAAATCTATTTTCCCATCTTATTTTTTTTCTTTTCCGGAGAAAGACTTTTTCCAAAGTATATGGAAATCGTGGTAGAGACTGCCCATCCCTCCATCTATATTCAGTTTGAAAATAAATCCTGGAATTCAGAATGATGTGTATTTATTTTAAGATCATCTTAAAATTTCCTTATAAATGTATGTTACAGCCGTGATCTGCCAGGCCAAGAGATCTACTGACGTTTCTAAAGCACTGTTGATTGCATTTTTGATTCTTTAAAGCCCGCCTAATTGCCTTCTTGATTTCAGACACCCCGAGAACACTTCCCAAATGCTCACGGCATCCAATAGCTTGGGAAAATAAATGGTTTATAAGGATGATTTGGGACGTGCAAAATAAGCCTTTGAAGAGAGTGCATTATCTAAAGCCTGTCATGGTAATAGCCAGGTAATTCTGCCATCTTTCACTTGGCATTTTTATGGGATCCAGAGCGCCCAGCCTCAGATTCTATATATTTCAACTCCTGTATCCAGGTGGTGGGAGTTCTGCCTTTGACTGGAATTGGATCCATCTGTGTAGCAAATGTAGCTTGGCCCTTGGGCAGAAGACCTTTCATGCATCCTCCCAAAGAGACAAGTTCTGGGCGACGACTCTAGAGCATCTCTCTTGGGCATGGGCAAAAACGATGTCCACCATTCGGGCAGATTCTCTGAGAAGGAGTTTTCTTCCAGCTCGGGGGTGGAAGTGAGGGGTGGTTCTGGATGGTGTGATGGGGAAAGAGGAATTGAGCTAAGGGGTGGAATCAAGTAGAGCTTGGGCTTTGGGGTGGAGGGAGGACAGAGTGACGGAAGAGGGGGTGAGAAGGACAAGCACCTCAGCACCACGAGTAATTTAGCTTTGGGAGCTGGACATAGGAACGATCGTGGTGCAGGACAGGCTGGAAAGTAACGTTGGGGGG
Organism: Propithecus coquereli; assembly: GCF_000956105.1. Classification (NCBI taxonomy): domain Eukaryota; kingdom Metazoa; phylum Chordata; class Mammalia; order Primates; family Indriidae; genus Propithecus; species Propithecus coquereli. The sequence continues at coordinate 5,143,608 of NW_012141080.1, forward strand.
TCAGTGGTGGCTCCTGACTAAGGGACTTGGACTCCATCACGTAGGACGCGCAAGGCCACGGGGAGGACGTGTTAGAACAGGAAACTGCGCTCCAAGCTGTCTTTCAAGGAGGTAAATCCAGCCTCTGTGTGTAAGATAGAGGAATCTAGGGGCACGGAGTCATGTGTGTATTATCATTGTCTAGAGAGGAAAGACACAAAGTAGGTGTCTGGTTTATGTGGCACTTTTTTTTTTAACTTAAGATTTTAAAGTATATATATATATATAATTTAAATATTTACTTTTGAATAGGTAATACCTTTACATGATTCAAAATCAAAAGTAGAAGATAGAAAACAGGGTGTGTGTATGTATGTGTATGTATTGATGTATATATGTACATATAAAATCCTCGTATACACACGTGCACACACACATTTTTCTTTGTGTTTTAAAATCACCCTCCACCCCTTTCCCTTAGCACCTAATTCCTCTCCTGAACCAATGTTATCATTTCCTTGTGCATCCTGCTAGACATTTTTATGCATTTACAAGACAGTATGTTTATATATTCTTTTACCCCCTTCACTATGCTATACACACCTTGTTCTTTTCACTTGACAATATATCTCTGAGATGGTTCCAAATCAGCATATAAATGATTTCTTCATTTTTTAACAACTGCTGACTATTACACTGTGTGGATGTTTCATAATTCATCGAACCAATTCCCTACTGATAGACATTTGGGTTGTTCCCAGCCTTTCGCTATTGCAAATTGTGCCGCAATGTGTAACCTCGCACCAACATCACTTCCCACGTGCATGACCGTATTTGCAGGATTGAGTCCTAGAGGTAGCAGCGCTGGCTCGGAGAGGATGCCCTTCAGTCGTTTTCATAGATATTGCCAAATTGCCCTCCACGGAGGTGGTTCTGATTTACGTGCCCACAACCCAACGTACAACGATTGGGGCGGCCCTTCCTGACTACCTGCTTTGTCGCTGGAACTGAGACTACATGGGGATGGGGAACTGTGAGTGACCCCGAAATGTTCTTCAAAGAGAAATATTCTGAGTGGGACCACAGAAGCTGAGCTGCAAGAAGGAGAACATTGGATTCAGGGTGGCTGATTAGGACAGCTTGCAATTAGCCCAGGTCACAGTGTAGAAAGGTCTGGGCTGGTAGAGAAATGAGAAAGAAAAGGCCCTGGAGGGACTGTCATTGATGGGTGACCAGATGTGAGGAATGCAGTGGGGGAGGTGCTAGTGATTGTTTTAGCACCCCGGATGCCATTATCCAATGGGGATCAGGGTAGGAAGAGATTTAGAAAGACAACTGTGCTTTCGTCTTGACAAAGACACCACCCCCCGCCCACCAGAATAATTTGAGCAGTGTTCTTTATGGCAACTTCACTTTTTCCTGATCCCACCCAGAAATCTTTCCTGTCACTCCCAATCCATGTGGGTTTGGACAAACACCTAATTTTGTTCATTCAAAATCTCCAAATAGCCAAAAGAATTTTATAAAGATAGGTTTTAGAAGCTTAAAAAAATGTCTTTTTAATACTTCCAGCAACCCTGTAAATTCATTATTACTCTCCCCGTTACAAGTAAGAAAACCAAGGCTCTGAGAGGTTAACTAGCTTGGCCAAGGTCACACAGCTATTAAGCAGTGGTACCAAGACTCGGATCCAGGTTAACTTGAAATCCTGAGCTGTATAACTTGTCGACTTAAGTAGCACATTCAGTGGGACAGAAGGGTCTGCACATTTATTTCCAAAAGGCTGATTTCACTAGACTGGGAAATTCCAATCTTTTAACAGCATCCTATTTATTTCTAAAGTGTTGGGGTGAATTTGCCAAATTTTGAAAAGTGCATTTGTGAGCCAGTAGGATTCAATTTGAAGTCAAAGATAACAGAGCCAAGGGTGGAGGCCAGGTCTCCTGACATATTTTAGTTCACAATGGAACTGGCAAAAGCCACCAAGTATGAAGGTTGTGATTCAATTGCCCAAGAGGGAAGGCCTGACTAGTGTCACGATCCCGCAACTCGCACAATGGTGTCATTGTTACCCAGCGTGAAGGGAGCTGAGGCGTCACCAAAGGGGGCCGAGTGTCCCTTCTCTGGGTTAGAAATGTTGTTTTCCATTCGCTGGTAAATAACAGTCCAAGTTCATTGTCCTGACAAAGAACTCTGTTTCTTCTTTTATGCTGAGAGTTTGCAAGTTAGAATCTTGATAGAAACGCTTCTGAACAATGGTGGTGATAAAATGTTGCCTAGTATATCTCAACCGGGACTGTTCTAGCATTTAGCCTTCAGAAATATCAAGACAAGTCTAATAGAAGGTGGGGAGAAACAAGCTTGCAAAATCTCCAATGCGGAAATAGAGATTTAATTTCAGCTTTCAGGGCACTGCCCAGAGTTAAAGGGTTTTATAAATGAGGGATGCACATTTCCTGGTGTGTTGGTTATGCACATAGGCACAGACTTCTTAATGCCTTAAAATCCCATCCAGTGTAGTCTATCTTGATATATCAAAAACAGGAGAAAAGCACTTAAAGTGAGTAAAAAACTTTTGTAATGATCATAAAGCAAGGGTATAATTGTGTTTTAAAAGCTACATATATTAGGTTCAGGCTGTAGAAAATGGCAATTTATTTTTAAAGACTGCCATAATTATGCTTAAATAATTAGGATGACCTCCACCTGGTAAATTTTTCAGGGCCATTTCAAAGCTTTCGTCGAAAATAAATTCTTAAATGAAATTCCTTTCACATCCATTGCATGCCAACATTCCTTTATGGGATTGCTTTCCGTGCTTACTAGTTATTAAAATCTAAAGCCGTTAATAAATAAATAAATAATTCAATCAATGGGTTAAATCATCTAGCTCTTTCAAAGACAGCCTGGCCCTCAAAGAGCCCATGGACTAGTTGAAGGGAGAAGGATGGCTTGAGTCATGTTGGTGAGGGGCAGAGCTGGGTGTCAGGCCGCCTGAGTGAAGTGCAAGTGTCACTGCTTACTGGCCACGTCATCCCTGGTGGGTCACTTTGCCTCTTTAAGTCTCAGGGTCATCTGCAAAACAGAGATAATATAATGCAGCTAATATTTATGGAATTCTTATTCCACATTAGCGCTTTCCATGAATGAATTGATGCATTTCCCAGAAGAACCCTATAATGTTGTCATATTTAAAATAGCCCATCCCCATTTTGCAGAAGAGGCATAGAAGGGAAGTTGTCCAAGCTCACAGTCACAGGTTGGTGGACTCAGGATTTTAAACCCAGAGTGTCTGATTCCAGAACCTGTACTCGTAACTCCTCCTCCAGTAGAACTTACAGCAGAGAGATTAAATGAAATTATTCACATAAAGCTCTTGGTACAGTGCCTGCCACTTAGACCTCCAAAAATATTATTTCCATTGGATAATTAAACATTGAATAATATATAAAACTGTAGTTAATGCTACTAATAAATAAGTGTATTCATGTTATAGGTACAGAAGAGTACAAAGTACCATTCAGGTCTTGAAAAGGGTGGGGTCAGTTCTATATGACAGGCAGGGTCTGTAAAGCCTTCATAGATAAGTTGTCCTTTGAGCTAAGTTTTGAGACCCAAAGATTAGGACCCAAAGACTGCAGAAACAAGTGTGTGTCAGGTCCTGGTGCTCTCACAATGCACAGAACACTCAGAGGACATTGACACTGCCCTCACAGAGTTTATACTGCAATGGTTGACCATGTAGGGAGCCAAGAACAGATTTACCCAAAGCAACAAGAAACAATGACCAGTTTGACCCTAAAGAAGTGCTCCAGGGTTGGTGCTCTTCCAATCAGGACTTGTAATCACCATGCTGTAGAGGCAGGTCTTCATCTCGCTGGGGTGCGGTCAAGTCCATACACTCCCGGGCAGTCCTCATGGATTTCCATGTTCTGCACGCAGCGAAGAGCTACTGCTGATGCGTTGGCCAAGGAGACCCGTTGCCCTCGAAACAGAAAAAAGGGGGAATGGCTGCGTGCCAGCCAAAGAGAGCACCGCATTCTCTGCCGTAAATGACACTGAGATGTGGAGGGTATTGTAAAAAGAACATTTATTTATGTAATCCCTTTTTGGATGAAGTTATATCATAGCCAGAGCACACAATGGCCAGCAGGCTTATTTTTCTGTTTGATTTCACTCCTGAGACGTGGATTTCAGATGAGAGCTGGACAGACTCCCTACCTCCCCTACCTCCCAGGTCTTCCTGCCCCGGCGGGGATGCTGTCTACCCTGCAACTAACAAGGAAGGCGATTCAGCCGCAGCGCGGCTGGTCTCTCCCTTTCTCCAAGTCCATTTGTGAGAGGGAGACACGAATTAGCAAAAGAAGTCGCTGTCCCCCTAAGAGGCATAGATCCTTCAGTGAGATATACACTAGGGGAAAAAATTAGCTTGTAAATGAGGAAACAAAGAGAGCCCCAGAAACAGGAGGCTTTGAGTGTTTCAGAACTTAGTCTCCCAGCTCGAAAGAAAAAAAAAATTAAACGTTGTTTGTGTTATGTTACAGAAATTTGATAGATCAAATACTCTTATGCAATGTATGAAATTTTAAGAAATATCTCTGCATGTCATAATACCAGGAAAGTCTAGAGTCAAGTCCAAGAGGGGACACCACCCAAAAGCCCATACATCAACTCTTGAATGATGGTGTATTAAATGATAACTTTGTCATATTTAAAGTCACCCTGGAGGGATACATTGAGGTATTGAGGTTTTGCGCCTTCTGTGGTGTCGGCATCAGTGAATTAACTCAGGGAGTCTTAACTTTTCAAAACTAGGGCATGGGCAATCAAGCTACAGACCTCCTTTTGCTCTTCTACTCAACACTTGCAGAAACACACACACACACACGCCTGCATCCCTGAATTTGGAAAGCAATTGCATTTTAAATCATTGCCAATGGAACTTCAGTTGGCTCTATAAATTGCATTTTTTTTTTTTTAATAAAAAAGCAGCGTGGTAAAGTTGGAAGAGTGCACGTAGGCTTTGGTTTCAAGGGAGGATTATGTGAGGTCCCAGCGTGGGGACTTCTAGTTGATGGATCCTGCTCCTTCCTTGCAGAGCTATTCATGAGAGACAATCTAAATAAAGCCACAGTAGGTGTTAAATAAATGGTATTTCATTATTAAAATAATAGTATTTCTTCAGGACAGTGACTTACCACATTTCAGATGATTTGGAGATAGGGTGGGGTCTTTTCAGGAATGTTCTGAGTCTGTTTCTTGGTCTCATTATAGCAGCACCCTCCCCGTTTGCTCTCTCTATAATTTCTCTGTCTCTTTTTCCTTCAAATATCCCTTTTTTCTTTAAAAAAGAATAAGTACTTTAGGACCTTGCTTAGTTATTACTTCTATTGTCATTTAAAAAAAAAAAAGGAAAACTTTGGAAAGAGGTTCTGGCATGCTTTTAAAAAGTTAAGCACACTCAAGCCTCTTTAATTCTAAATTCAGTTTTGAATATGCTTGTTGTACTGATGTCAATGGCTTTCCAAAAGAGAGTGTCCCAATTATTTAGGTGGCCAAGAGAAACAGCTTTAATTCTTTATCACATAAATATGCTTCAAACCATGATTCAAACCAGATGGGCCGAGAACTGGCTTAGTGGTGGGGCTTCTTGGCTGAGCCCAGGTTTCACCTCCTCAGCCTTGCCTGGTTCTGTTCTACCACTTGGACCTTCCCAGGCCTGGCAGGCACAGGGTTCTGTGAGATTTTCCTCCTGGCTCTGCATGAAGCTTTTGAAAAGAAAATTCATACATGCAAGTGACCTTTCTGGGGTCGTTTCTGGTTTCTTAGTCTTACATAAAGCCCCTGTTAATTTAGCCATGGTGTGCAGCCGAGTTTATTTTCTTTTTAACAACTTTATTTATGTAATTAAGTGAGTGAAGTCATACATTTTATTGATCTAATGAAACGCATTTCATGCTTTCCACTGCCCTTCATCTCCTGACCTTGCCCCTCAGATCCCCACAGCCCTTCGCTTTTGCCGATCCGAGAGGCCACTTGACAACTTTCCACCTTTCCAAAGTTGAGGGCCCCCCCAAATTAACAGGAGACCCCAAACATCTGCTTCTTGAATGGGAGCAAAGATTGATATTGAACCAGGACACCAGCTCACATGGTGGGAGGCATAAGAGATCCCCTAGTAGGAAGGGGTACTTTTTCTAACAATACGGTACAGGTGGTTCTCATTTTAGTATATGTAAACTTTAGCGCCTCAAATATGCCTTTTTCCCCTTCATCCTATTTTTTTTATTATTATTATTTTAATGGAGTGCGAGGTGCAGTCTTTTCGATGATGTGGAATGTGGCTTATAAAAGCTAAGCACTACTATATATTTCTACTGTCCTTGCCCACGGCCGGTGCCGGGGAGCTGTATATTGTATCAGTAATTTTAAAAGCCAGCAAGTGTTCTACCAGTTCATGAAGTTTTCCTAACGGTAGCTGGTCAAACATATTACTTAACTAGGCGTATAGAATCGGGGTGACGCATGGAAAGTAAGGAAGTGACTTTGCCCAATCCTCGACAAATGTTTTTCTTTCCAAAGCCTTGACAAGGCTTCGGGCAAATCCTCAAGAAGAAGAATTTTAGGAGCAGATACGTGAGCCGGGGTCCTATGCCAAACTGTCTAAGCGAGCCTGAAGGAAGAGTTTGTTCCATCCTGCCACTGAGCCACAGAGATCTGGTTGTTGCAGTGACCGAAGGACCTGTGCTTTGAAAAAGGCACAGGCTGATCCAGGGAGGCCACACTCTGCCATTCTCGATAGAGGGAGTAATCGGAATTTTCTTGCAGAGAAAAAAGGAAGAAATCCAATTTGTTTTAAGCACCTATTGAATGTGGTAGACTCTATATAGATGCACGCGCACTCACACAAATATACACACATTAGGTCATTATTTCCTCGCAAGGACCATTTTCTTATTGACATTTCATGGAAGAAACTGGGGCTCAGAGAAGTGAAGTAACTGAGCTAAGTCCACACAGCACTTACCCAGGGAACTTGGGAGTCCAGCCCAGGGATGGCTCCACTTACCTGCTGCTTTTCATTTCTCACATTATGTCCTAATTGATCTCTATCGGGCGCCGAGTGGAAAGTGGAAAACAGTTGCGTTCCTACCGGAAATGATTCTGTAGCAAGTGCATTAAATAATGCGTTCGAAACAGGACCCGTGTGTGTAGACACAGCTACACACATTTGAAATCAGGATGATTTGAAATTGAAATGAGGACTTAGGTTGTCTCTTGGATTTATTTTTCTTTCTTATAAATAAAAAATACATACAAGTCATACATGAACGCGGTTTGAAAATTCAAGCCACACTGAAAAGAAAAATGAATTTCCTTGTTCTCAGGAAAATGTTCCTTCTTACACTTCCAAAATTCACAGCGTTCCCAGAAAAAAATGCATTTATGTTTATATGTATGGGTATACCTTTGAATTGGCACAGATGGTCTCAATTTATATACATTGCTCTAGGCCTTTCACTTTCTCTTAATTTTATAAATTAAGTTTCTTTCCTTTTCTATGTATCTCTTTAATTCTTTTAAAAGACTGCATAGTATTCCATTGTGTCTGTACTATCATTTATTTATCTAATCCTCTAGTAAAGGATATTTAGGTTATTTCTGATCTTGAGCTATCATAAGCTGCCCTTCAGTAAATATCCTTCAATATTACCTTGACCTACTTGGTCACGTCCATCAAGAGATAAAGCAAATTCCTGGAAGTCCAATTTCTGGATCAATGAGATGTGCTTCAAATTTTTGATAGATATTTCAAAATCGACCTCCCAAAATGTTTTCCCGCAACCACCAAAATTTAAGTATCTGTATCTGACACATACGCCGATTGGGGAGTATTTTAACTTTTTAAAATTATATGGCAATCAGTCATGTAAAAATAATCTCACACCCGTCATTTTGTAATTTCACTTTGTAATTATGAGTGAGGTTGGGTATATTTTTATACTTTTGTTGGCCATTTGCATTTCTTCTTTTCTGAACTGCTCTTCCATGTTCTTGGTCCTGCTTTGTATTCATATTAGATTGTTCTTATTTATAGGTGAGAGCTCTGGGTAAAGTAAGGCAATCACCACCATTGTCCAATGGCCACCTGTTGCAAACAAGTGACAAACAGAACAATGTTTACAACTTTGTCATATCTACTTTCCATGCAGCATTTTTAATTTTCAGTATTCAAATATATTTTGACTGCACAGTGAGTTTGGGGGAATGCCATTTAAATCTTGTATTTTCAAAAGCAAGCCAGTATCTGACTGCTTACTTTGCCTGAACAAGAAATATTTGTACCTGAAAGTGTCCAGGTGAGAGTCAGGAAAGCTGTGACTGTCACAGCAATGCCACTTCTTACTCACACTTATGTGAAATTGTCACCAAGAGAAAAAGCCACAGGAAAAAAAGGCCAGCAAAGGCAAGTTGACCTTCTGCCTCCCTAACTGGTGGTCAAAGCGTGGGCTCCAGAGACAGGCCGGAGACCGAGTCCTCACTTAGTCCCTTCTGGGGGTGTGACCCGCGGCAGGTGACTCACTGCGGCTGAGGCTCAGCGTCCTGATATACAGTAGGTTTAATGGTGTCCCTTGCAGCAAACAGTTCCACGGGCACATTCCAGCAATTCCTGGGCATTTCCAGAATATGCGTAATGAGATTTGTCACATGTAATATGAAGTTATATATGTAAACTGTGCAAACTGCTAGAGATATTAAATAAATCAGTTCATTTAACTAATCCTTCCCCCATCTTAAAGAGAGTAGGAGAGTAAATAGAGCTCCGAGGTGGGGGAGGGCAACAGAACAGGGCTATCGTGATATTTATTACCATAAACTGCCAAGGGTTAGTTGCTATTCTCCACCTACCAGCTAATTCCAGTTTCATTAATAAGAATATCTTCTGGCTTCAGGAAGGAAATTCCTCACATTTTATGGATCTCTGTGGCAGGCACATGCAACGTCTAATGCTTCCCTCCTTGTAATGTGGCACTCGGATTCTGCCCCCATAGCACTAATTCCTATGGCCTATACTTCCTCTCTAGGCCTAATAAAAATCACCATGCTTCCTTTTAGAAGAAAATGAGAATATCAAATTGAGCACGAGCTAAGGAGCTCAACCATCTTGGCGAGACTTTTATCGAAAGAAAATTCCTATGTGTTAGCCTTACATTAATAGCCTTGTTTGAATCGGTCTTATCATAGCTGATAACTTGGAGACATTTGGGTAATTAAGCATTTACAGATAAAACTCACTTAAGAATGCTCTAGAATGTCAGAAAGTTTAGGTCTCTCTTCATGTTGTTTCCTTTCTCTCACTTAGAGTGACATGTCGGACTCCCTGACGTTATCCCAAGGCAACATTGTGGAATTTTTTTTAAAAGCACTAGTCTGTTAGCCGTTTGTTTTGAACATTTTGACTTTTGCCTCAGAATTGTCATAATTGAAAAAGAGCGTCAGTGTGTTGGGAAAGAAATGGGCTGCTTCTCCTCTTTTCTCCTCTCTCTTCCTCCTCCTCCCTCCCTCTCCCCCCTCCTCCCTGCATCCTTCCCCCTTCCCAGCATCCCTAATGACTTCCAGGTGTGCCTGCTGGGTCACACTCCTGGCCCCCTTCCTGGGGAGGCTGGGTCTGTGCCTCCACAAACACAAGACCAAAGTCAGGAGGGGGGGACTCAACATAAGTACATCAGAGGGAGAAAAAAAAAAACTTTGAAGTTTAAAGGATGAAATTGGTAAAAAAAAAAAAAATAATAATAATTCTAGATGAAGACAGACCCGTGTACATTCCAAGAAAGGAAAATGTTTTACGCAAACTGTTTCCCTGGACCCCGTGGGCTCTTGTTAATACCTTTCAACCTTGTGATTGAAAGCCCAAGGCCTGTGATCCACGGCAGGGGCCACGGCCAGAAATAACTCCCCGGGAATACTGCGTGTGCCTTCAAGTGGTCCTCGGTTGTTTTTCTTGGATGCCCCACTTTCCAAAGGCCAGAAATTGTTTCAGGGAGTCATTACAGTTTGGGAAGGTTTTATGTTCTAAGAGCAAGGTGCTATACTCAGAGGAAAATGTGTAATTAGTCACGATCCTTTTGCTTGGAGAAGATGACATTGGTCCTCTTCTCAGCTCGGGGGTCCTCAGTGACTCATAAAGGGGCCTTCAGTACTGTGCCCAACGCCTTCCCTTCTCCCTGGGTGCCATCTCCCACCTGACTTAGCTTTCCTGCCGCGGTTTAAGCATCACCCCCTCCGTGAACTCTTGCACGACACGTTCCTCATCTCCTTCCTGTTGGAAGAATTGCCGCCTCTGCTGTAGACAGGGTAGCGATCAGGGGCCCTGGAGCCAGAACTCGCTGGGAATCCTGGTTATGCCCTTTATTAGGGTGACCTGGGCAAGTAAGTTTACCCGAGACTCATCTGTACAACGGATACGACCTTTAACCCAACACTTTGAGGGGTCCATTGCGTGTAGCCACCATGACAGTGTCCTCTTGTGGTCACTCACTTGCTCTTACCTGTTCAGACGTCTCTACCCAGCTATTAATTAGACCATGAGCCCCGGGAGGGCGAGATCACATCTCATTTCTCTTTGACTCTGCAGTCGTAGCAGAGACCCAGGCACACAGTAGGTGCTCAGCAAATGTGCCAGGGTGAGTGGATTTGTCCACAGATGCCGTGAAGGTATTCTATTCACGGGAGCCGAGAGCAAAGCCGGCTGCACGCCAAGGATAATTCAACCCGGGTAGGGCTCGCAGGCAATCCGTTCACGGCGGAGGCTTCCCCCATCCACATTCAACTCCCCTTGGTATTGATGACCTTTCTCGCCTGAAATATAACAGGAACTGCCCCGAACGAAGACAGATGGCCCCCCCTCCACATTCGCACGCGGTTCCGTCTCATCCACCCGCTTCCCGTGCCCCATTCCCTCTGTCTCAGGAAAGTAATAATAGTAACTCATAATAATAGTTCAAAATAATAATAATCATACCTGGGATTTATATATCCGCGTGCCTCCTAAGAGGGCAAATAAACCATTTTACACAATGCAGAGAGAGGGACAGATCTCCTTTGTGTTGCTGGTGACCAAGTTAAGGCAGGCAAGATTTACAGTCAAATTCCACCCACAGAAGCACAGCCTCGGTGCCCCGTTGGCAGATGGGGATCCAGTTTAATGCTGTTCTCTTGGTTTTGCTTAAACTGCCAAGTGAATTACTGTAACATACTTTGCCTGCAATTAATTTGACATCTAGTGCCAGAGAGCCGCTTTATATTTCTCAAGGCAAGCCGGGGTGAAATTTTTGCAAAAAGATTTGTCCATCACTTTTATTGATGTCCAAACACGGTCTCTTTAGCTTCTCTGGAATCGAGCTGTGAAAAATCACGTGGGCTTTTTTTTTTAATTTTTTTAAGGATCGCAGGGAAAAAAAAAAAAGCATGATGATCTTGTCGAAATATTTCTAAATTCTCCAAATAATAAAATAGGTTTATGGTGTTTGCTTACGAAAGCTGGCTTTCACCAGGATGATTTACACTCATCAGGGGGAGGGGACAGAACAGTAAAAGAGGTAGAAAAGGCTCTTGACAAACGTCCCTGGGCGTTTGCCCGAATGGCTTTAGAAACAGAGTCTAAAACCGGTATTAATTCTGTTATGTGTTATGGCACACACCCAAGACCCTCCCCATAAACTATTTTAAAGAAGCAAAGTCGTAATTCCCCAAATAGGGAGTTTTACATTTCTGATCATTTTAGCACCAACACTGATGCAAACTCTGGCAGACGACCGCAGGTCCAGCTGAGCTTCGCTGCTCCGTCAGCACCATGGGGCCTGATAAAGCATTTTTGGACTTTTCATACTCGCAATGCCCCATGGTCTCAACGCTGTTGGAAACATTAAGCTCCTTACCTGCTTTTCATTATTGGGGCTTTTTTTTTTTTGGCTCTTTTTTTTTTTTTTTGCTTTCTTTTCCTGGTAAAGGACTTTATCTGCAGCCCTAAGAAACTGACATAGTGCATCAGTCTTGCCTCATAACATTCTAAGTCAGCAGCTCAACCAAAAATGGCCTTGCGGACACTGCCCTGAAGTGCACTCTGCAAGCAGTCTATCAGATGGAGCGGGGTGGCCGGGGATTTCTCGGACCTGCCGTATTGTCAGACAAGTGACATGCACTACGCGGTTGTTCTCTGCACCTCCCCTGAACTCCCACCACAGCCTCCCCCAGCTCTTATTATCGCTAGCTCTTTGATGACGGTGAGTTTTCAGTTGCTTTCTCTTGTACCCTGCAGCCCCGGCAGCTGAGAAGTACAATCCTTTTAGAGTTCAGAAGATTCTTTCTCTCTGGGAAATCAGCAGAAAACAATGCAGACTCCTCTTGATTTGCCCCGAACTTCACAAATCTCTCCCCGCCCGCGCGACTGCAGGAGGGAGGGTGCGGCGTGAGGCCGTGCGGTAATTAAGAGATACCACCAAAAATTCTCGAGGTCTAGATTCATAAGCCAGCCGGCTTCAGAGAACATCTCACTCACACGAAGAGGGATGTTATCTTTTGCCTATTAAACATGGGCTTTCAAGATGAGTTGTGCAGGGACAGCGACGTCTGCTTGCTTCCTTAAGCTGACATTTATACTTCTGAACAAGGGGAGAACTTCCTTCGCCTTCTCAGTCTGGAAATGAACAAACTCGTGTTAAGCCAGAGATGCTCGTTGTCACACAAGTGATTTCCGTACATCAGTTTCACGCGGCTCTTTTGCGTGTCTCTGTTAGGAAGGATGCTGATGTCCGAGATCTGTGTTAGAGATGCTTGGACCTCTGACTTTCAACAGAAGGAAATCAGAATTAAAAGAAAAAAAAAAAAACAGGCACACACTTATTAAGGACCTGTCAGCGTGAACTTTTAGTAGTGATAGCAACCGTTCGCAAAAATCTCATTTTAATCAGAATGGAATTTTTGCCAGATCTTTTGCGCCTTAGGAGATCATTTGCCAAATTTAAAAGAAATAAAAAAGGTCCCTGTAAAAGTTTGAGGTCAAAAACGTGTGACAATGTCCTGTCCATATTTGGCTGGAAGGAAGCAGTGGCCCTTAGGTTGACTCTTCAGTGTGTCTTGGCCGTTCCGATCAGCCTGCCTAGCTGGGCAGAGATGGCCACATGGGGATATCCTAACTGCTAAAGAGCAACAAGGCCAGGATTGGGCACCATTAGCACATGTATATCTTGTCTTCTCCTCTTTTTCTTGCTCTTTTCTGTCTCCTTTTCCTACTTCCTCTTCCCCATCACTTACTCATTCCTCTCACAGATATTTAGTGAGTGCTTGCTCTGTGTCAGGCCACAGTCTAGAGCAGACATTCCAGTGATGGAGGCGACCAAGCAGATGTGGCTCTGAAGCTCACGGAGCTCCCCTGCTGGTGTGGCCATAGGCAACAGGCTAAGGAAATCACACATCGCAAATACATAAGATGATTTCTGGTAGTGATGGGGGCCTCTGAGCATGTCACACACGCTGGTGAAATGGAAGTTGGGGTTGAGGTGGCTCGGCGGTGTGCCAGATCTGGCAGCACCAGCAAGAACCAATTGCATTCATCTCCCATGTTCTGCAACATGATTGTTGATAGCTTGAATTCAACCATCGCAGGAATATTTACACCATGGAAACTGGCCATTGCTACAAATCAGGGCTCTTTCCTTTCCACCTGAGCTGATTATTAAACATTGACTAGAACATCCCTGGAAGGCATCTGGGAGGAGGTGACATTCACCTTATTGAAGAGAATTTTCATTTTGAGTTTCAACATGAAAATCAGAAGCCCATTTTTTTTTCTCCTCTTTGAATCAGTTTATTTCAAAACATTTTTTAAGGTTAATAGAAACACAAGAAATGTCTTGATAAGTTACTTTGAATAGTATTTTGGAGATAACAGAAAAAAAATAAGGGCAAGAGAATACTCGTAGATATTTTAGGAACTGTTTTTCGTACGGGGTGGTCTTCAAAATTAAATGCACCATCCCAGGTAGCTGCAGGTTTTATGATTTCTCTCAAAGAATGTCAATCCTGTTCT
>NW_012141080.1:5158655-5185939 GCF_000956105.1 Propithecus coquereli
TTGCATCCCAGCACTGCTATTTACCAGGTGCGAGGGCTTGGTCAATGGCCTCTCCAGAGTCAGTTCCCTCGACTGATAGGGAAATTACAGTAATAGCACCTGCCTGAGAACGCTGTTTGGTAACCAAACATGTCCTCCACTACTCCAGTGTGGAGCTGCACTCATCTCCTTGTACAGAGAGAACTGGAACATTCTGAACATCCAATGCAATGATAAGTATATACAAGGACCTGCCAACATGCTTGCCACTTGGTAGGACACAGGTGCTAGTCCCTTCTCTACTCTATTTCAGCTTCTTGTTTGTAACATGATTTGAGCACCAGGCTACTGAATTTTTGAATACATTGAGTGGAAGGGAGATATTTCTTAGGGGGAAAAAAACACTTTTGACTTTATAATACTAAATTCATTCATCATATCTATCCTAGAGTCTTATAAAAATTTTATTGATTTGTATAATAAAGTTCTACACAGTAGTCCACCCTTCATCCACAATTTTGCTTTCTGTGGTTTCAGTTACCCACAGTCAACTGTGATCCAAAAACATTATATACAATAAGATATTTTGAAAGAGAGAAAGAGAGAGAGAGACCACAGTCACATAACTTTTATTACAGTACATTGTTATAATTTTTCTATTTCAGTAGTTATTGCTGTAATTTATATTTAATTCATAAATTAGGGACCGTAAGAAATTATCATAGTTATGTATGTATAGGAAAAAACAAATTATATGTAGTGTTCGGTACTATCCACCGTTTCATGCATGCACTGGGGGTCTTAGAACACATCCCTGTGGGTAAGGGGGCTACTGTCTATACACTTGCGTGTAAGTGAGAGCTTTTCTAGACTTTCTCAAAAAGCACCACTTACTATGGGGTAGAGCTTGTTGCAAGGGTATTAATGCATTATTTACTAGAACTAATTAAATTTTCATGTCATTTCTTTATTTACTTATTGTTTTTATTCTCTATCAATGTAATTTATTATAGCAACAAATTAAAGAACAACTTTATGGTTCTATCAATGTTGCCAAAAAGGCATTTGCTCAAATTCAGCAGCCCCTATAAAACAAACTAACCAACAAAACAACAACAATGTCTCTAAGTGAAATGGAGAGAGAAGAAAACTCTCCCAGCCTAGTCAAGGATATTACAAAAATCTACTGCAAATATTATTCTAAACAATAAAAGGGTGAAATGCTTTTCATTTGAATCAGAAACTAGGTAAGAATACTTACTATAACCATCAATGTTCACATTATTTTAGAAGTTTTAACAAATGCAGTAAAACAAAAAAAAGACTTAAATAATGGAAAAACCAAAATGTTCTGCATTTCACAATCATATAATTATAATCCTAGAGAAGCTAAAATATTATAGTAGAAATTACTAGCATTAAGATAATTTGAAGAGTTGGCTAGACATAAGGTAATCATACACAAACCAACTGATTTTTCCCTTATATTAGCCATAATTAATTAAAGATTGAAATAGGGGGAAAAAAACCCAAAGTATTAATAAAAATTTAAAATATTTAGGAATAAATTTATAAGTAATTTAATATCTCTGTGAAGATTATATAATTTATTGAAAGGCATTTTTAAAAATCACCCACTTTCCACAATGATATGATGTAATTTTACCATAAAATATCTGCTAAAGCAAGAATCAGTCAGCAAAAGCTAAGCTGTGAAATAAGAGTATTTTCCAACCCATAATTCTTTCACGAAATAAATATTGATAGAACTTGGTATTTTTGAACTAATGTGCTGTGTTTTATCTGGTATATTCCCAGTAACTTTCATTTCCAAGGAAGTACAAAGTCATAATATGATGTAGGCCTAGAATTTAGTTGGATGAGCTCTTGGATTATATAATATTATCTTGAATATAATGCGGAGGAAACAAAAAGGGAGTCTTTCACATTTTTATTTCCTGTTAATTAGTCACTTTGTCTTGAGGTGTCAGCCTGCTCCTGAAGAGGCTCTCTTACCAGTGGAGCCTTCCTGGATATCCCATCTTCAACCCGCCATGTTTTCCCTTCTCTGGGGCTTCTGGTTAAATATATTCCTCTGGAACTGGCTTTCGTCACCCTGTATTGCTGTATCTGATCATGAGTACATGGCTGATCTGTGTGGCACAGTAAAAAGGTCTTCAGATTTGGAGTCATAACATGTTTTGAAAACCCATAGCTAGCTCACAGTTTGAGCGCAAGTCATTTAACCCATCCAAACCTTCATTTCCCCCTCCCCCTAGGATAAAGTGAGGATGATAATAGCCATTTCAGAGTTAGTATTAAGATGTAAATGAGATAATGTAGCCAATACACTTACATTAAGGTTCATTCATTCAACAAGTACTTACTAAGCATTTGATTTGTATTAATATTATGGAAAGTTTTGAGAATTAGATGGTGTGGCCCCTACCCTCATGGAACTTACATTCTAGGGAATAAAGACAGTTGAACAAGGATGGTTAGTGCTAGGATAGGAGCCCCTAGCAGAAGCAGCAAATGCCGTGTGAGGTTTAAAGATATTGCAGGTGCTGTAGCTTACACTTCTAGGTGTCTCCCTTCATGCCTATTTCACTGACTTATTTTTCAATTGAAATTTTAATTGAGATAATCGAAGATCTATATGCAGTTGTAGAGAGATCTTTTGTATCTTTTACTCAGTTCCCCCAATGATAACATCTTGTAAAACTATTCTACAACATCACAACCAGGGTATTGACATTTATAGAATCTATGGATCTTTTTCAGATGTCTCATTTTACTTGTACTCAAGTGTGTGTGCATGTATGTGTGTGTGCGTGTGTGTGTGTATTTAGTTCCATACAATGTCATCTAACATCTAACTTCCAATATCCACAACCACAGTCAAGATGTCAAACATGGCACCACCACGAGATTCCCCTGTGTTGCCCTTTCAAGCCACACCCGCCTCCTCTCTGCCCCCGCCACATCCCTAACCCCTGGCAACCACTAACATCTTCTCTATTTCTAAAATGCTTTCATTCCCAAAATGCTATATAAACAGACTCGTACAGTATGCAGTCCTTTTGGAATTGACTCTTTTCACTCAATATAACTCCCTGGAGGCTCATCCAAGTTGTTGCTTGTGTCAGGGGCATGTTCATTTTCATTGCTTAGTAGTATTCCACAATATTGTGTATAGGAATCATAATTTGTTGAATCATTCCCCCATCGAAGGAAATCTAGATGGTTCCAGTCTTGGCTATCGAGAATAAACATTCATGCATAGGTTTTTGTGTGCACAGAAGTTTTCACTTCTCTGGGATAAGTGCTTATTGAATGTAATTGCTGGGTTGTGTGGTAATTATATGTTTAGTTTTATAAGTAGCTATCACTCTGTTTCTGTACCATTTTACATTCCCACCAGCATTTGGTGATCCAGTATGAGTGATCCAGTTTCTCTATATCTTCACCAGCTTTTGGTGTTATTCCTATTTTCTTATTTTAACTGTTCTGATAGGTATGTAGGGATATCCCATTGTGGTTTTGATTTGCATTTCCCCGTTGGCTAATGATGCTGAACATATTTTCACATTTATGTCTTTTCCCAGTTTCTAATGAAATGGCTTTATGACTGTTGTCTTTGGAGAGTTCTTTGTATATTCTAGGTATTAGTTCTTTGTTGGATATGTGGTTTGCAACTGTGTTCTCCCGGTCAACAGCTTGTCTTTTCATCCTCTTCACATAGGCTTTCACAAAGAAAAAGCTTTTAATTTTTTGAAGAGGTCTAATTGATCAGTTTTCCCTTTCATGGATTGAGCTTTTGTTGTCCAGTCAAAAATTTCTTGGCTAAGCCACAGAGCCCAAAGAATTTCTCATTTTTTTTCTCAAAAGTTTTATATTTTTGCATTTTACATGCATGTTGATGATACATTGTGAGTTAATTTTTATATAAGGTGTGAGATTAAGGTCAAGGCTCATACGTTTTGCCTGTGAACACCCAATTACTTTAGCACCATTTGTTGAAAAGGATATTCTTCTTCCATTACATTTTTTTTCACCTTTATCGAAAATCAGTTAAGCATATTTGTGTGAGTCTCTTGCTGGATTCTTTCTTCTGTTGCACTGATCTATGTGTCTGTCTCTCTGGCAATTATGTACTGTCTTGATAACTGTAGCAACATAGTAAGAGTTGATGTCAAGTAAAGTGATTCTTTTCACTTTATTCTTTTTCATTAGGATTGTTGTAGCTTTGTAAGACCTGTGCTTTTCCATATAAATTTTAGAATAAGGTTGTCTGTATCTACCAAAAAGCCTTTCTGCAATTTTAATAGGATTTAAATCTATAAGTTTAACACTAAAAATATAGATCAATTTGGGGAGAATAGGCATCTTTGCTATGTCAAGCCTTCCAGTTTATGGACATGAGTGCAATTCTGTCTATTTAGTGTATACCTATCTGAGTGTATACCTAAGTATTTCATTTTCTTTGAAGTGATTGTAAATGGTATTGTGTTTTTAATTTCAAATTCCACATGTATCTAGATATATGATTGAGTTTTGTGTGTTGATCTTTATTTTTGTTTTTTGAGACAAAGTCTCACTCTGTTGCCCGGGCTAGAGTGCCATGGCATCAGCCAAGCTCATAGCAACCTCAAACTCCTGGGCTCAAGCAATTCTTCTGCCTCAGCCTCCTGAGTAACTGGGACTACAAGCATGCGCCACCATACCTGGCTAATTTTTTCTATATATTTTTAGTTTTCTGGCTAATTTCTTTCTATTTTTAGTAGACATGGGGTCTCGCTCTTGCTCAGGCTGGTCTCCAACCCCTGAGCTCTAGTGATCTCCCGCCTCGGCCTCCCAGAGTGCTAGGATTACAGGTGTGAGCCACCGTGCCTGGCCTTGTGTGTTGATCTTGATCCAGTGACCTTGCTGAACTCACTTATTAGATCCAGGAGTATTTTTGTTTTTGTTTGTTAGTTTTTTTGAGATTCTTTGGGATGTTCTATCTAGCCAATCATGTCATATGCAAATAGAGGGTTTTATTTCTTGCTTTCCAATATGCATGCCTTTTTCCCCCGTGCCTTATTTAGTGGCTAGAACTTCCTGGACTATGTTGAATAATAGTGGTAAGAACATCCTTGCTTTGGTCCTGATCTTGGGGAGGGGGGAAGTCATTTAGTATTTCACCATTAAATATGATGCTAGCTGTTAAGTTTTTTATAGATGCTCTTTATCAAGTTGAAGTTATTCTCCTCTATTCCTAATTTGCTGAGAGGCTTTTCTAAAAATCATAAATGTGTATTCGATTTTGTCAACTGCTTTTTCTGTTTCAATTGATATGATCATATGATTTTTTTCTTTAGCTCATTGATATGGTAGACTATATTGATTGAATAATGAACCAGCCTTGAATAATTGGAATAAATCCCATTCCATCATAATATATATATAAATATATATCTTTTTATATATTGTTGGATTCAGTTTGCTAATATTTTGTGAATACTCCACTGACTTTTATTCAGCAAACATCTATCTCAGTTGAGTGCTTAATAAGGAGAGGATACTTAGTATTTTCTGGGCGGGTTCCATTTTTGTGGTTAGGAGGATTTGAAAGAACACAGCTCCCTGCCTAAGGACTGTCTCAACTGAGTCCCCATCAGCCACTGTGGAGCTCAACTTGAGTTGCATAAAAACCAGGGAGCATTTAGTTTCACATCTCATGAATAATATGCCTGCCTATATTTTCATTTGTACTTCTTTCTTGGCTGGCATTCAGCCACAGACTGCATTTAGGCCCACAGCCAGTGGGTTAGAGCAGAAGGCCAGACTCCAAGTCCTGGCCTCACATCGCTTAGCATACATCACTCCGTTCTACTGGCACGGATGCGCCAGCTATGTTCATTCGGCCATCTTGCAGAATGGGTGTTGCCGATCACATAGGGATTCAGCTAAGACGGTTCAGATCCATCCATCCATCCATGTATCCACTCATCCACATCACTGGAAAAGGGGCCTCACATGTCAATGACCAGCGACATCACATCTGTGGGCAAAAAGAAGGCCCACTTATGTTTGTTATGGGAACATAAAAAGGAGATACTTTCCCAGTCAAGGACTTTCTTCTCTGATTAAGCCTCTTGCTTTAAGGCAACTGAGAAGACTTGCAGGTGTGATTCACTGATGATGATCCTGTTTTACCAAGGTTAGATCTGCCCAGTCTACCTCTCCTTGAAGATTAAAAATGAAAACTCTTCTTGTTACTGGAAGAAGAGATCCTTTTCCAAATCACAGATTCATGGAACTGTCAAAGACCCGTCTTGAACTTTGTCCTTCAACGCCTTCCTTTCTCCAGATGAGGAAATTTACACTAAGTGTGGCATGCTGGCTTCTCTCTGACTCATGCATCAGGAACATAGAGACAAAAACCTGTTAATAATTAACAATTGTATAGCATAGAAGAGGGCAATTGCAGATGCTTCAGGTGCCAGGTAGGTAGAATAAATCAATGAAGTTTTCTGTGTATAAGATGGCAAGTGGCACTGGAGCTTTGTCCCCAGTATAGGGAAGACAGTAGAAAGTGCCAAAGACAGTGTCTGTGCCTTTTCTATAAGGGGCAACCATTATTAACCTCCAGCTGAGTGTTACCGTGTGGAAATTAGATTCAAATTTGCCAGAACCTCCAATCTTTCTAGAGAAACTAGATTTCATATACTTTTAAATATCAAATCATCCAGTTTTTAAATGGCAGCAATGAATTCATTGCATAGGCCAATTTGAGTGAGCCAAATGAAATCCACCTAGAGGCCAGCCTCAGCCTGCAGGCCAACATTCCACTATCCCGGGGGCTGGAAGACTTTTTCAACCTCGTTTTCAGACCTTTTCATTTCTGCCTGATTTGAGGCTTCATACGACGTTCCCTAGGAATTATTTCCCCTTTTTAAACTTATTTAGTTTTCCTTTTAGAAAGTCAACCCTGCTATGGGCACGCTTATTAAATATATAAATCTATCATTTTCATGCTAAAAAGGAAAGACTAATTTGACTACTTTCTCCAGAAAACACACCCTCTGCTTGCTATATATTATATACTTAACTATAAAAATGGCGCCACCTCCTAAACACCCAACTCCTCCAATCACATGAAATCTGGAACATTCTGTCTTGCTGTTGTCACTGCCTTTTAGGTTTCTCCCAAGTGAAGGCATTAATCCTTTGCCAGTGAGCTCCCGGAGATCACTAACCCTGCAGGTCAAGCAGGTGTGGTGTGGACTCCCCCAAATCCTATGTTCTTATTTCGTAGACACAAAGAGTATGTGCACCTTCTCTTTGGTTACCCTGGACCAAATGTTCCACAGCGTCGGCTTGCGTTGGCGGGAGGTGGGGGAGAGAGAGGTCAGCAACCGATATTGCTTCTTCCATATGATTAGCGTCCAGGCTGAAGACAACTGGTTTTGCATGCGGGCATTCGTGCATCTGAGGGCTTGCTTCAGGCTCATAACCAATGAACAGTGCTGTAATGACGTTGAGATGTAGAAGGCAGAGGAGCTGTGCTCTCGCCGTCTTCTCGCGGGCTGCATGCCTTTCTCGTCAAAATAACGCAGAATTTGGATGCCATGCTTGTAGGCCAAGGATGCCAGGTGACAGGCGAGAAGGAAATAGCCACGGTATTTGGTGTCAAGGGCATGCTGGTCTTGGAATGGCCCACCAAGGTCCCTGACAGCCAGAGCCACCTCATGGGCCTGTTGGACCCTGGAGTTGCTATAATTGCCTCCAGCCTCCATGTTGAAGAGTTAACTCCAGTGCAATTATAATTCTCTTCTCTGTAATGAGAGAGTTGCCTTTGTTTATCTTTTTTGTTGTTTTAGCCATGAAATATCACATCTGAGTAGCTGGGGGTGTCTAGGCTCTGAGTCTAAAAAAGGCAACAATGAACCTCTATTGTGGGGAGGGGGAAGTAGATTTTGTTGTCACCATATTAATCACCATTTGGGGAAATCGTAGAAGGCCTCGAATTTACCATACCCCTTGTTTCATTTTCTCCAATACCATTAAGAAATTTGCCCTCTACTTTTTCCTGTAGAATAAAAGATAGTTAGCAATTTTATTTCTCTCTGCACCGCCTTGTGTTTGCTTCCCTCCACAGTGTAAGGCCAGAGGCCCCAAGGGGCAGGATTCTCTGACCCACCTTGGCAGAACCAGTGATGGATGGGGTGGAGCAGGGCCCAGGCAGGCTGGACCAAGAGGGGAGTCCCAGCTGAGCATGCTCCCTCTGAATCAAGAGTGTAAGAGGGGTCTGGGGCGAAGCCAAGCAGCAGAAAGTCAAGCTTTTTAGAAAGCAACTGCCCAGCCATTCTCAAAGAGAGCCGTCAACAGTCAGCTTATTGCATGCAGCGCACAGGGAGCTGATCTGGAGTTGAGCTAACATCTAGCACCTTCTCTTTGTCAGGGGGGCCCCCACGGGGGCAGAGGCCAAGACAGCCTTGTGAGCTCACTCCTAGGGAGCCAGAGCCATGAGGCTCTGGTTGCATGGAGGGAAGAGCAGGGATGGCAGTGGGCTCTGGATTTAGGACGCAGGGAAAGAGGGGACTGCTCCTAGCCTGAGAGTGTCCAGGTAGCTTTACTGGAGGAGGTACCAGGAAGGAGGAGGATGCAGGCTGTTCAAGGAAGCTGGGGAAGGAGGCCCACTAGGCAGAGGGAGCAAAGGCCTGGTTTCCGTGAAGCACAAGACAAGAAATACCCAAGTCCCCTGAGCACACATTCAGTGTCACGGGCTGGTTATATTTTTCATTTAACCCTAAAAATCCCAAGAAACAGATTTACCATCTCCATTTGAGGATGAGGAAACTGAGGCCCAGAGTAGCAGAGCAGCTTGCTAAGAAGTACCAGTGTTGAGGTTTGAACCCAGCCCCACCTGACTTTCCTTCCCCACCTATGCGAGGCCCCTATACAATTTTTCTGGAGGGTCTAGAGTCACATCAGTCATTACAAGGAGCCCTTCCAGTGAGAGGGAAGCCAAGCCAAGTCCTTCTCTGTTTGCGGGTATTCACTGAGGGAGCTGTAGAGGAGATGTCTCCAGGTAGCCACAGGTGTATGAGAACATCCCAAATCGTTTTGTTTATGCTACAAGTGCCTTTTGTCATTTTGCATAGATCCCCAGGCAGCAGCCCACAATAATGCACTTCTGGAGGTTCAGGTTGTGAATTAGCCTGAGTAACAACACTAATAATACCTGTGCACAATTTGTTACCTAATCCAAAAAGCAACAAAGCGCCTCTAGAGTTTGTGGTTATCATATTAATCATACACTGGGGAATCATAGAAGGCCTTAATCTCATCATACACACTTTTTAATTCCTCCCAATACCATTGCTATGTTTAGTATCATTTGGTTTTTGTTTTGCTTTGCTTTTTGTGGGTGGTGAGTGCCTGCTCTTTTTTGGAGATCCATTCAAATAAAGAACAGATGATAACCAACACTCTAAAGAGACGCTGTTGGCCAAATGACAGCCCTTAAACTTTGGAAGGTTTCTCGAGGCCCATTGATGGGCCAGGCTGGCAGTCTGCAGTCTCTTGTCCTGCCTCCCTTGATGCTAGCCATGGCTGCAACGCCACAAACAATTAGAGTTCGGGAGAAGAGAGTGAAAAGCCCACTGCCCCGGTCCAGGACATCTTGGGCTCCCTTGGGCCTCTGTTCTAACCAGTGGGATGATGCATCACACACACAGGTTCTCGTCTGTTCAACGTCAAAGCCCAAAATGGTATGAGAATAGGCAACTTGTGTCTTGCCACTGCAAGTCAACACCCACTCAATCCTTTCCATTTAATCTAGTGCAACAAGTATTTATTTAAGTGTCTACTGGACAACGGTGAGGTCACTGGCCCGGTTGGAGCGCCGCCTCCCGCTCCCATGTGAGTTTCTTTTTCTGAAGTTTATCCTTCCTGCTTCTCTGTTCTCTGTCCTCTCTGCCTTTGATTCTTGTCTTCTCTTCTTTTTCACTCTTCTCCATTTTCAACTCCAGCCCCACATTCCATTTCCTCGGCTAAACTTACCCCTCGAAGATAGACATGGATATATAAATAGCAAAAAAAATAAAACTCTTCTGCAAAGAAAAAAAGGTTAATTCCATTGAGAGGAGGTAGCCACCCATTTCTGAAGTGATGGGGATATTAAATGGCAATTTTGTGTTTTCTTAATTTAGAGAAACTAAAATGTTTGCGACATTTAAAAAAACAACGCTTTGCCTTTTGCAGATGGATGTACACTGTAAAACAACCACCTTTGGTTTTCTGTTACTCGTTTTCATAGCGTACTTAGATAAAAACCAGTTTTACTCATTTTTATGTTTTCTGGGTTCTTTTAGGTCTGAAGATAACTGTTTTTTAGGTCCTGATGAATCTATGAAATTCATATCATAATTGTAGCTTTTATAAGCTTGATCCAAGATTTAGGCTTTCAGTGCCAATTTTCCTGTTGAATACATATCATGTTTTTTGTTGAAAAAAAAAAAGAGAGAGAGAAAGAAAGAACATAGTCATTTCTCTGGCAAATATTTCAGTGTCATGGTGTGTCATGCTTATTTCAAAAGATAGCTTTCATCTATTCCTTCTTCCGAACTTGGGTTCTAGATTCAGCTAGATTCTACCTCAGGGGTTGACAAACTTTTGCTTACAAAGCCAGACAGTAAGTGTTTTAGACTTTGAAGTCCAAGAGACAAAATTGAGGCTGTTATGTAGGTATTCACAGAGCCATTTAAAATATAATTATTTAAAAATGTAGAAAAGTAAATGCAGGCCATAAAAAACAAACAACAAAAACCAGGCAGCTGGCTGGCTATGGCCTACTTGCCATAGATATCTGGTCCCGATCTTGGAACGGTGCTTGCTAAACTCTGCTGTGCATGGGAATCCCTTGTGATTTTTTTTTCTGCATATTATGTGAGTACAAATGTTCAGGTTATGTTGCCCTTGCCCCCCCACCCGAGTCAGAGCTTCAAGCGTGTCCATCCCCCAGATGGTGTGCATCACACTCATTATGTATGTATAAACCCATCCCCTCCTCCCCCCCCATCTGCCCGACGCCTGATAAATTTTATTCCTATATGTGCATTTAGGTATTGATCAGTGAAACCAATTTGCTGGTGGGTACATGTGGTGCTTATTTTTCCATCCTTGGGATACTTCACTTAGTAGAATGGGTTCCAGCTCTATCCAGGAAAATACAAGAGGTGCTATATCATCGTCGTTTCTTATAGCTGAATAGTACTCCATGGTATACATATACCACATTTTATTAATCCACTCATGTGTTGATGGGCACTTGGGTTGTTTCCACATCTTTGCAATTGTGAATTGTGCTGCTATAAACATTCCAGTACAGATGTCTTTTTTATAGAATGTCTTTTGTTCTTTTGGGTAGATGCCCAGTAATGGGATTGATGGATCAAATGGTAGATCTACTTGTATCTCTTTAAGGTATCTCCATATTGCTTTTCACACAGGTTGCACTAGTTTGCAGTCCCACCAGCAGTGTATGAGTGTTCCTATCTCTCCGCACCTTGTGATTTTTTTTTTAAAAGGATAGATTTGGAAACAGGAGGTCTGGGAGGGGGCCTGAATTCTGCATTCCTAACAAGCTCCCAAGGGATGTCATGCAGATGGTCCATGGACCGCATTTTGAATGGAAAGGATTATACAGAAAGCCAGAATTTCTTTTCCTTGTCTTAGTCCATATGAACCTGACACCACTGGTATAATACATATAAGAGGCAGAAAGGGAAGGTGGGGTGAGTGGTAGATTCCAGTTTAAAAAAAATTTCAGGCACAAGTCTTTCTGTTGATTTCTAAACATCTAATGAAGATGAAGGAAATACTTAAAGCACCTACACACTTGTAACTCACATAGTTATAGCACTATTGACCAGACCAGGAAGAGGAGACAAGAATGGAAGAGGTAGAGAGATCGGAACTGGAAGAAGAGACCAGACAGGAACCAGAAGAGCAGACCAGATCAGAACCAGCAGAGGAGACCAGACTGGAAGAGGTAGAGGAGACCAGACCGGAACCAGAAGCAAGGAGACCGAAAGAGGAAGAACAGACCACACCAGACAAGGAAGAGGAGACAAGACCATATGAGGAAGAGAGTGCTAAGTTCTTAATATGCAATACCTCATGAACCATCCTATAAGATAGGTATTGTTCTTTTCCTTGTAAACAGATGAGGAAACTAAGGCTTAGAGAAGTTATATAATCTGCCCAAGGTAACACCTTAACTCATGAAACTGAGAATCAAAACCAGGCCTAACTCCAGAGTCTCTGCTCTAGCGATTATGCAAGTCAGATACCTTCTTTCTGCCTATATGGCTGTTCCCACAGCTTCCTCCAAAGGTGTCCTCAGATTGGCCCTGGAGCTGAGCCACAGCTGCTGTCCTGGTGATTTCCAACCCCAGATTTTATTTTTACTGTGGATGGAGGAGGGGCACAATCCTGGGATGGAGAGCAGAAATTGGGCTTCTTGTGCTGTTCTGTCTCTGGACACAAGAGGGTGAACTCTCAGCAAGCATCTCTTGCACTAGGCCTCACTTGCCCCATGGGAAGTGAATGAAGAATAATCCTACTCCTGGTGCCTGCCAAAATTACTCTTTTTTGAGATCATATATGGAAGAAATCTGCATAAAGGATTAGCAATTATTGGACTATGTGTAGATCTAGCCCCCAACCAAAGTTCCAGACTTAATTCCCAAAAATTCCCAGCAAACTTGGAAAACCTCCAAAGGATCCTTACCTCCCTGCCTTTGTTCATGCCTTTCCATGTATCTGAGAGGCCTCCTTATCTTCATCTATCATAATCCTACCTGTCCAAAAGGCCTAGTTCATAGGCTTCCTCCTCTAAGGTGTTTGTGAACAACTGTCCTTGAAGTGATCCATTTCTGCTACCTAATCTTTGGCTGTAAGCATTTAAGACAAGCATCACTCCTAGCCTTACCATATAATTACTGATGTATAGGACATCTCCTCTCTGGAGGACATGTTTTGGTTTTTGCTTGCCTAATATCTTCTCCCCCTTTTAGTAACAGCAACTTGATTTTCCTCTGGTGAACAACCTTCCCTCACTTTTAATCCATATGATTTGGATGGGGTCAACCCCACTTCCAAATCCAGAGGTAGGCATGTGACATAGGCCTATTCAGAGTTACTATCATGGGTTCAGTAAAGGGCAGGTGACTCAATTAAAAGCATTGAGAATTACTCCTAGGACTTTTGCTAGGATGACTGGCATAAAAAGCTCTATTTTTGCTTCAATTAGTTGTAAACATGGAGCTGTGAGGGGCTTTCATATGGAAAAAAAAATTCCTGAAGATGAAGCCACCCAAGAGCAGGTTATAGAAAGAGACCCAATCTGGAGGGTAACATTGTTGGAAACCCTTGGATCTTAGATTCAGCTATTCCTGAAACTATTGATAGAAGTAACCTGCCGAGGACAAATAAATTCTGTCCCCTGCTCACATTCTTTTTTTCCTTTTAAGCTAGTTTGTGTTGGGTTTCTATAATGTAGAATTGAAAGATAGGAACACATCCTCAATTTGTTTATGAACTTTAAGGGGCCAAAGGCCTGATCTTTTTAACTTTAGATTTCTTAGCATCATACCTGGTAAGACAGAGGGTCCTCGAGGTGCGATGATTGAGTCATTTAATCTCACTTTCCCTGAGCACCTGCAATGAGCTGAGCCAAGCACTGGAACCACAAGGAATAATTACACATAGTCCTTGCCCTCGAGGAGTTCTGAATTTAGTACAAGGAGGAGGTATGAAAATGAACACTTTATAATATAACTTGGGCTATAATAGAAATCTGAGCAAATTTTTGTGGGATTCCAGAGGGTTGGAGGTTTGGGGAGATGGGATGTGGGAAAGCTCCTCAGAGGAGGTGACATCTGAGTCGAGTTCTTAAAGAACAAATAGAAGTTCCTAGGCAAAGAAGTGGCATGGGGAAAAGGTGTCCCAGGGATAAGGTATTCCAGGTGGAGAGAACAAGATTATATGTTAATAATTATAAAATTAATAATAATATCACCATCTCCTTTTCTTCCTGTGGCCTCTTCACAAGCTCCTTTCTTTTCCTCTGCCTCATCTTTCAGTGGAACCATCATAGTGGTTAAGAGCACAGGCTCTGAGCTCTGAAAGATTTTGGTTCTGCCAGTCAGGGTGCCTCATGCCTATAATCCCAGTGACTCGGGAGGCTAAGGCGGGAGGATCACTTGAGCCCAGGAGTTTAAGACCAGCCTGAGCAGTATGGTGAGACACCCCCCCCCCCTACAAAAATAGAAAACTTAGCCAAGTGTGGTGGTGCATGCCTGTAGTCCCAGCTACTCAGGAGGCTGAGGCAGGAGAATCATTCGAGCCCAGGAGTTGAAGGAAGCAATGAGCTATGATGATGCCACTGCATACTAGCCTGGGCAACAGAGCAAGACTTTGTCTCAAACAAACAAACAAAAAAGATTTGATTCTGCCACTTCCTATACACATGACCTTGAGCAAAATCACTTACGTTTTACAAATAAGGACAATAGTGTATTTGCCTTATAAGATTGTCAAGAACATTAAACAAAATTACAAATATAAAGAATGTGCCTGGCACAAGGTAATTCTCAAAAAAAAAGTTGTAGCACTATTAAAAGAGTAAAATATTGAGTATACGATTTCTAGAAAATCAGGCAGGTCGCCACCTCTGCAACAACTGGAATTTACTGGCACATTCTTGCTACTCACCACTTCATCTGTTACTACTAACAGTTGCTAATGTGACTGTAAGTCAAACAATTGGAGTTTTTTTAAAAGCAGAAAATATTTTAATTACACAGGTGGGTTCAAATTTTGCACACCCCGTAGAAGGTAATAGAAGGAAAACGATGAATTCTTAAGCATCAGAAGATTAGTAGTCAGAGTTAACAACCAGACAATTAACAAGTTAAAAAAAGTGTGAATCACACACAGCTGTTATTTTCCAGAAACACTGCTTACAAAGGTAATTGCTCACAAATTTTAGGGTTTACAGCAGGTATCACAGGATTTCAAATTTAAGAGGGGGGTGGGGGACTGTGTTCAAAGTCTTAAGAATATCCAAGGGATGTATGTATAATTACCTGAAATTGAAACTACTGTAGTTTAAACACTTGCTGAAAAAGAAGACCTTTTATTTCATCTTCTCTATGGGCAGGAGAAAAAAAAAAAACTAACAGAAAAACTTTTAATGTTGAGTATGTAGATTTACAAAATGTAAATTATCATCAGAAGAGTGAAGTTCTTTGATGATTGTTGCCGATACCCTGAAGCATTGGCCCTCCTTCTGGAAAAGTGTCACAGGGCACCTGGTAAAATGGCCCTGAACATTCATCAGACATTTTCTTTGTATTTGCATTAACTGGAGAGAAAGTATTAGGAAAAACAGAGGAATTCTGGATAAATATGCCCGGATGAGACACTAGGCAGAGCAGGAAGAAGAAAAAAAGTGATCGAGCAAGAAATTGTGACTATGAATTCCAAACCAGTTTGGCTGGATGAGCTAAAATGACAAAACAAGATTATTCAAGAGTCTGCCAAGAAGGGGCCTTTAGTTCATTGCAGTAGCAAGAACACTGATCTTTTTCTGATTTATTAACGACACCATCTCTATTCCGGGTTTAACTGTCACATTTAGAACCAAGGAGCCTTGGTCAAGTCTCATAAACTCTTTTTTGATTTCCTCATTTATGAAATGGCAAAAGAGAAAGAAAGAAAGGCAGAGAGAGAGAGAGAGAGAGAGAGAGGAAGGAAGGGAGAGGGAGGGAAGGAAGGAAGGAAGGAAGGAAGGAAGAAAGGATCTACTTTCTTTACAGAGTTGGGTGAGGGAGGATTAAACTAGAGTAGTTGCTGAAGTTTGTAAAGTCTACATAGTAGGACCTCAGTAAGTGGTAGTTATTATTATTAATAATATTTAACGTGCAATGAAACTGGAAATATGGAGAGGCTTTAAAATATAGGTTTTATTATTATTTAGGTATGCTAATACCAACAGATCAGGAGACGATTGCCATTGAATACGTAGTTTGTGATAGTGGCAAGAGAAGGGGACAGGCCTCGGTGGGGTGGGGGATGTACCAGGATTGGTCAGGAGGCAGAGGGAGAGGGCGGAGCCATGCTTTCTGTGGGAAGGAATGGGCGTGGCAGGGTAAACAGGTTTAGGATTTGCTCTTTTGAATAATTTCAGCAGGCTCTGGGCATAGAGGCTGTCCCTATTTGTCTGGTACCTGGCCCTAGGGTGCTCAGGGCAGGTGGATAAGTGGCCTGGGGTGTGTGAGATCCACAAAGGAGGTCGTGAGGGTGTGGGCTCCACATTGGTTGGTTTGCATTTGAAAGGTGAGCTTGCAAATGAATTGTTTCCTACCTCTAGGAAGGGCCTAACCCTGGGAGGGACAGGCTGCAGGTGTCAAAGCATTGAAAGGCAGAAAAGAAAAGGCTTGGTTAATACTGGAGGCCTCTGGAAATTTAAAAATACATACTTTTGCATTTTAAGGATGAGGAGAGCGAAATTTGGATAAGAACTATGAAAAGAGGATATTCAGAAACGTTTCCACACTACCTAGAACAACAGAGGGCCACATTTTGAGAAAAAGAGAGAAGCAAGAACAGAAAATGCAGTTTTCAGTTGGAAAAAGCACAAGCAGACAGGAGACTGAAGATGAGGGAAACCAAGTCAGGCCTCAGCCCCATTTTTTTTTTCTTTTTAAAGTAGAGACGGGGTCTTGCTCTTGCTCAGGTTGGTCTCGAACTCCTGAGCTCAAACGATCCTCCTGCCTCGGCCTCCCAGAATGCTAGGATTACAGGAGTGAGCCACCGCGCCCGGCCATCGGTCCCCTTCTTAACTGTGGTTGCAGCATGGCTTGTTTCAGATGGAATCACCTGACAGATGGGGTTATTGCCCTGCTTTAAGCCCTTTAATGGCCTCCCACCATACCTATAAAAACACCCACACTCCTTGCCATAGCCAGCCGAACCTTACTTAGCCTGACACTTCCTAGTTTGCCGCATCTCCTCAAATTTCCAGGGACTCACCAGGGCGCAGCCTCCTGCCCTTTGTCTTCCTGGAACACTCCAAGTTCATGTCTCCCTGCCTCAGGACCTTAGCCCTCAGCCTCCTCTGTTCCTGTGTGCCATTTCTTCCAAGCACTGCATGCCTGGCTGCTTTTTGTAATTCCGATCTCAGTTTAATTGTCTTTTTTAAAGAGAGATTCTTCTGATCACCTCCGTCTAAAGAAGCCACCAATTTTCAACTCTCCCATTGTGCTTATCACTCTCCTTTATTATGTTATTTATTTGCTTCTCATCTGTATTTTCACAAAGTTTATGCAAACAGGGACCCAGGACAGATTCACTGCTGTTGTCCTAGGTCTTACGGCAATGCCCAGGATACACCAGGAACTCACCATTTATTGAATAAATGAATGAACAGAATGGTCTAAAACCACATTGTTCTTCACTCTGCCTCCAGCCAACTCAAGAATAATTTCCTAAAGAGGCTCTGAAAATCACAAAAGAAATAGTGCGTGGATTCCAGCCCCAGTAGGCTTCTGGGCTTGGTGTTTCTTTAATTTCATGTAAATTTCTCTAAGTAAATATTCCTTAAAAGTGAATAAAATTTTATTTCGCTTTAACAAGAGAATATAAAAGTTAAAAAGGTCACTGTAGTAATAGACTAATCTCAATTACCAGGGCAGCCTCTGAAACCCTCACTCCCACCTAATCTCATTCGGTGCATACGCAGCTCACCGTGTGATTTCCAACACAGCTAAATGAAATTATAAAGCAGTGTTAAATTTATTAATCATTTAATTAGCTAAATGTTCCTGCAAGTACTGGTGAGATGAATGGCATGTCATTTTCTAATGCAATTTGCCTCTCAGACAGCCAGGGTCAGAAAGGGAAGCTCCTGGCGTCTCGAATGAGCTTTTCATATCGCACCTTCTATTAAGAGGCAGTTGTTATGCCAGTGATCGTATTTGAGACCTGTACACAAGACCAGGGCACTCAGGTGCTGGACTAAAAAGAAAAGGCTCTGTTTCTTACCTGGGTTACAAAGAGGAGGTGCAGGGTAGCTGGCGAGTACCCCAGAGATTGCCCCTCCCCCGTGTCTCCTTGCAGGGCAAATCTTTTCATATTTAACAAGCCACTGAGCAGAGTAGAGCAAAAGATAGCAGCCAGTATTAAACGCATGCTCAATCTAGTTTTATTTCTTTAAATTTACTCAGTCGAGAAAAATTTGTGGAGTGCAAATTCTCCTCATGCTAGGTGACTTTTTAATCCTTCTAGTTGAGTCAGGATTTATTTCTCCATTCCAGCCTCCCAGCCTTTACTTATCATCTTGAGGTGTGTGCCACCCTTGGTCTTCGAAGAGGGTCTTCTCTTGGAGGGGTGGTCTGCCTCGCAGCCCTCCCCATGTGACAGCTTTGGGATGCATCCCTGGGGAGCTTTGGGATTTGGGGCTGACTTCGACCTGTAATTATTTCTGACTACAAAATCCGTGACAAGTGGCCGCTGCCAGGTGTTTTGGGAATCTGTTCCCATTTGCAATGAGGGAACTGGCGTCAAGCACATTGCCTAAATTCACCCGGCAGGGAGCTGTTGGAGTGGGTGCCGAGCGAGGCCGAGGATATCCAAATGAACACCAGTCTATTTGTTCAAGATGAGAGCTGTCAGTTGTGAGAATCTCAGCAGGAGAAGCATTTTGATGCATGGATGTCCCTGGTTCACAGAGCCACAAAGCAGAGGCAAGCGATTCTGAGTTAAGGGAGGTAGACTCAATGGAATATGACAGACGGAGCACCGAGTAGGAGTTGGACGCCTGGCTGGTGTCTTAGGCCAGTTCCACGTGCTGTCAGCCGCAGTCCCCTGGACAAGTCAGGGGAGCTCTGGGCCCTTGACTTCATCATCTATAAAACAGGCATCATATGAACACGCGATAACTAGCTAATCATAGGATTGCTGTAAGGATTAAATGAAATGATGTACAGCACTTGAAAGTGTTCCATCAATTCTAAAGTGATATAGAGGCATTGGGGAAGTCTTTTATTTATTTTTTTCTTTTAAGAGCAGTAGCTTCGGATCCAGCAGCTCTGCACCCTAGACTTGGCTCACCAGTTACTTCCCCCGTGATCCTGGCCAGAGATTAACTGAGCTTCAGTTAACTTGGTGATGAAATGGGAATGATAGTAATAGTAATGGTGCAGATTAAAGGGAAAAAATGTATGTGTGTGTATATATCTGTGTGTGTTTGAATACATGCATAGATATATAAAACACACAGATATACACATATACATAAAATATGTTTATGTACATATGTATGCATACATATGCACATATACACAATACATATATGCCTGTATACATACATACACATGTATATATATGCATATATATAATTAAGCATGGTCCCTGGCACCCGGTCTGGTTCAGTAATGGTGACCGCCACTGGCCCTGCGCTGCTGTTGCTGTTTCTATCACCATGATTATATCAACATTGCAGATAAAGGGGACCACATTTCCCCCCCAAAAACTCCTGGGTGTTGTTTAACACAGACCTCATTAAGCA
This sequence comes from Propithecus coquereli, assembly GCF_000956105.1. Lineage (NCBI taxonomy): Eukaryota > Metazoa > Chordata > Mammalia > Primates > Indriidae > Propithecus > Propithecus coquereli. The sequence continues at coordinate 5,178,262 of NW_012141080.1, forward strand.
GATTTGGCATGTATTAGATACAAGCAATTCCAGTCTCACTTCCAGAGTACAAGGAAAAAAGGAGTACCCACATATTTGGTAAAAATATGGCATGGTATCTAAGAGTACTGCTGCTGGGGTCAAGCAGAGCTGGTTTCAAATCCTCCCTTGGCCTTCTACTGGCTAAACTAGTTATGTACCTTGCTAGACTCGGTTTCTTTATCTCTAAGCTGGAGGGTCATTATAATGCCTCCCTCCCCCCTAAGGTTACTGGGAGGATTAAAGGAAAGCCCATTGTGTAAGCTTGGCACATAATATAAACAGTGGCTAAGGAAAGCTTGGGAGTGGGGGCGGAGGTGGTTGGGGAGAGGGGAATAGAAATGAAAACATTTCTGAATAAGTTATATCTAGATTGTTCACCTTAACAAATGCCGCTTCTACCACCTCCCTGGGCTCTGGCTTGCAACTTTTTCTATTTTTACTTCTTTTTTTTTTTGCTCTGGTGCCTGGACTAGAGTGCCGTGGCGTCAGCCTAGCTCACAGCAACCTCAAACTCCTGGGCTCAAGCGATCCTCCTGCCTCAGTCACCCAAGTAGCTAGAACTACAGGCATGCGCCACCATGCCCGGCTAATTTTTTTGCATTTTTAGTAGAGACAGGGTCTCGCTCTTGCTCAGGCTGGTCTCGAACTCCTGACCTCCAGTGATCCTCCTACCTCAGCCTTGCAATTTTTTCTTTAGAAGGGAAGCAATAGGCCTTAATTTTCCCTCCCAGGCCTTAAAAAGACCAACAGAAGCCTGGAGATATGAATCCACCTCTACAAAGTGTCTCAATAGGTTGTCGGTGGCCAGGACCAGAATTAGGTCCTGTCTCCTATACCTGTCCTTTTCTTGGACAGCTTTAAATCACTGGTGGTTATCAAATTGGTCACTGGTTTATCCGCAAACCATCCCCTGATCTTTTGTCAGGTGTTCCTACCTATGAATAAAGGTGCCTGGTTTTACACAATTGTTTTCATGGCCCGAGAGGCATTTTCGTGTTTGTCTTTGGGTTGATGAAATGCTGGTATGAATCACTCATTTGTCCATTCATTGAAGCCATCCTGTTTGACAGATCCAGGGCTCTGAAGAGGAATTTGCTTCTTCAGAGTACAGTTTCCTGTCTTTCCAGGGGTTAGTGCTGTGCAGATCAGAGTAACGTGCACAGATTATATGAGATTCCCCCTCACTCCTGGTTGCCTGCTTCAAGCTTGGGGGCTTCTTTTGGGTCCTGTAAATAGGATACTAATTGTCAGCAGTCCCAATACTGCTGGTGTTCCCCTAGTGGGCAACACTGAGCACAATGGAGAGGCATGGATGGCTTCAGTTATCACGGGCCCTTGAGAAACAGGGCTGAGCCCCAGGGCCCATTAAGAGCAGGCCTAGGGAGGAGCCAACAGTTGGCACCGTGTTCTCATTGTCATGAGTTCCCATTAAGGGACTCAAGAATTAGACAAAGGCCGACCTGCAAATCTGCCGAACTTGAGGCTGTGCTGGGGGAGCTGGCTTGAGCCCCCAGGTGGGTCTAGATGTCCTTCCCCGACCTTCTGCAACTCAGGTCTCCCCGGAGAGCTGCGAAGTGAAAGCACAGGTGTTGCTCTCTGCCTAATTTCTCTGTGATTCATCTCAGCTGCCGTCTCCCCAGTCTCTGAGAAGAGTCTGTTGTCCCCCAGAAAAAGAGCTCATGGACAGATTTGGTTATCACTTATGGTTTAGAGAAAGCGCCTTTCAGCAGTCACATGCAAGTATGCTTTCGGGCATTTAGCAAACACCCACACGGGACGAGGCCTCTTTCCCAAACCAGCGTTTGTTGACAGGAGTCCCATTCGTGTGCAGGAGATGGTGCGTTGAGTGCACTCTCTCAGAGCTGTTATATATTGCGGTGGAGACGCTGTGTGTACAAACCTGGGAAGGAGAGCTGGGGGCAGAGAGAGGGAGGGAGTGAGGAGGGAAGAAAGTGAGCAAAAGACGGAGGAAGAGCCCAGAGGAAAAGGACACAAATAAACATAGCAGAGTGGTTAAATACCTAAGCATTGGAAACTGCCTGGCGTTGGTGGAACTGTGCACTAACTGGGGGACGGGGGGAGGGCTTAAGTAAGTCTCAGCCTCAGTTTCCTCATCGGTAAAGGTGGGAACAATCATTAATGAACCTTATTTATAGAATTGCTCTGAGCACTGCAAGAGATAAGCATAGGGAGAATTTCGGACAATGCCTAGCACACAGCCACCAATCAATACATATTCATCATGTTGTTAATGAAGAGGGAGGAAAATGAAAGTGAGAGTGAGTGAGAGAATGCAGAGTGAAGGATAAAGTCAAGGGAGAGAGGAGAGAGATTGGAGAGGAAAGAGAAGAGCAGAGCCTTTTCCACCCCGGCCCATGTTTTCCCTTTGTAGGATGTCTGCAGGCACGGTTTGCATATAAACAGTGAGGAGTGTAAGCCAAACACAGACTTTGGACGTATACACAATAGGCAGGCATGATCGCATTCACACATTCAGTTTGCCATATAAAAGCTTTTCCTCGGTGCAACTTTATGGCCCAGAAACCAGACTACAAAAACTTTAATACCATTTTTTATTTTATAGAAAAATATAAATCAATACTTTTATGTGTCTTTCACGAGTTTGGGAGCTACAGCAATCGAGGCGTGCCAGGGTCTGGGCATACCCCACCACCACCACCACTCACCCCAGGGTTTGTTTGTTTTTTTCCTTCCACCATGTTAAATATTTCTGGTTAACCAGTTAAAGCAGGGAGATGGCCGTGATTGCTTTTAGATTGCCACTTCCCCATTGAGTGAATTTTATAATAAGGAACCATTTTCCCCCCCGACAGGCTGCCCTTGTGCCCGCCTCTCTGACTTTGAGGTCCTCATTATTGTGGGTTTAAATGAAGGATGTTCATTCCGGCAGGGATGGGGGAGGCCACCAGGCATCAGCACTGTTATCAGGACCTTCCATCAGGCCAAGTGACAGGCGTCCGGAGCAAGAATGCAGAGCTCATGGTGGAGACCTCTGGCTGACACCAAAGGTGACTCCCCTCACTCTAACCTTGAAAGGGAAAGTTCCCACTTTATTAAAATGAATTTCGAAAGGGCCGCTCTGACAGCTGCATAATTAAATATTGGAGTGTCAGCGATAATTTATTCCCCTCGCATGTGGTGGTCAGATCCTTTTCACTGGAGGGTCAGCAAACCCAGTGACAGAGGCAAGGAGACAGAGATTCCGGGCCCTTTGTCATTTATGTAGCCCCAGCCCAGAGATCGGAGCCTCATAAAACATACAAATACACACATGTACACAAACCACACACACACACACACCCCAGAGAGGGAACAAAGTGTGCGTGCATTTACCCTGTTATTCACTCGGTATGCTCCAATTCAAGTCTGGTATGTGTCCGTTATGAATAGCAAATGTAAAATGTTCAAGACTCTGTGCACGAACTCTTAACCTATATTCGAGGGTCTCTGTGGGCTCCATGGCTGTTTCTGAATTATCAGTCATCCCAGGTTCCATGTAAGATCTCTTGCTAGGGTAAACTTGATAAAGAAGGTCATCACTGTTGAGAAGGTGGACAGAACTCCCCGGACATGAACTTTTGTACAAGCAGTTCCTATGCTAGCGACTTCATAAACTCCGTGTAAGGTCTCTGGGTGTCTGTTGGACCTACACAATGCACAGCCAGTGCAGGGGTCCGCTTCGTGCATGTGTGTGCGTGTGTGCATGTGTGTTATTGAGAGAAACTTGCCTGTCTTAAGCAGGTGTGGTGGAAACAACGTGGGCTTCAGAGCTGGACACTGAATCCTTTCCTATGATTAACGCAGCTGAATTTCCCACCGCAGCCCGTAGCGTATTGCTTCATAAATGTCTATAAAAAATACGGAAAACAGAGCTCGAGCGAATTCAGCATAGGCCTTCTCGGGATGTTTATCCTTTGTTTATGTGGGTGTTTTGCTTTGTTTTGTCGCAGCTGGGGAGCAGTGGTATCACACTCCCTTGTTGGTAGTTCAGTGGCAACGAGTGAATGCTTCTCGGGGCTCATTATCCAGAAGGTTCTGCCCACGGCTGGTTCTACCCAGAGACCCAGCACACAAGCCCAGTCCATCATTTCTTATTTGACCCTGTCCTGTTTACTCTGTCAGGGTAAAAAGCGCAGGCCAAGCACGGCTAGGCAGGGTATTACTTTGTCAGAGGCAGGCTTGGCTACTCCGAGTCAGCCTGAACAAATTACCTCCCTCACTCGGTCGCCGAACCGGGAACAGGGTTATAACTCAGAGTAAGCACCGGTCCCTCTTCTGTTGCCTTCATAACCAAGGTCATACTAATCAACTCAATTACCAGCCCTCTCGGACATTTTCATAATGTTTTCTGCTAGTTGCTCTCCTGTGAAAATCTCTCGGTCTAAGCAAATTAATGCCATTTTTATAACTATCTCCATTTCAGGTACAGTGATCTCCTCTGAAACGACTGCATGCCGGGCAGCCAAGGCTAGCTCTGCCCGCCAGTGCGTCATTCAGACAAGTTGGGGTAGCGCCCTAGTCCGCTCTTGACTTTTTTTTAAGGTGCAAACAAATCCTTTTGTTTTTAGGAAAACATAAAATGACAAAGTAGTTTACTTTAGATGCTTCTGGAAGCAGAGCGCTGCTGAGTCCTCTCCCCACCTCTGTCACCCCACTCCCACCCAGCAAGCTGAGGGATTCAGGGCTTCTCTAGGCCTGGATTTCTGAGACACAGGGGGATGGAATTGCATTATTCCCCCCGCCCTGCCCAAAGGCTGTGTTTTAAATGCTTATTAGTTTGCAGATTGGTTCCCTTTTGTCTCTCTTCACTCCATCCCAAGGATAAATCCTCCCTCCTTTGTTTCAGAGCCAATGCCTGGATTCCTATACCCTTCTGTTTTTACAATGAGAGCTCAAAATCACACCATACGGGCAATAGCCCGCATTTTCAAAATCTCCTCCCAGCACAATTGCTAGGTAGCCAGAGCCTTGAAGATATCAGAGGGACTTGTTTTCTGAGTCGTGCTGGTTAACTGCAGCCCAAGTTCAGCAGACAAACCACCAATTTAGTTTAATACAGTGAGATAACCAAGGCACACAGTGACCGCCGCCCTTTAGTATCTCTGAACTCCCACCTCCGGCACGTGCTCAAATTATTCATTAAAACGATGCTCTGCCACGCCGTGTCTGCATCCTGTAAGCCGCATCCTGCTCCTAGTAGTCCCCGAATAAAGACCAGTTGAATGGGGAAATTATTTCTTCATGTGTTAATTCTTTAATGGGCTTGCTTATTTGCTCAAAAGAGACATTGAGCTGAATATAGAGGACGTAATATATTTTGACATCACCTGGAATGTTTCATTTCATTCCTAAAAAAAAAAAAAAAAGCGATAAAGCAAATATGACCAAATGCTAACTGAGTGCTGGGTATAAGTGTGATGATCATATTATTCTTGGTACTTCTTCTGTAATTTGTAGTTTCTCCGAAAAACATTTACTCAGTGACTTAGAGGGCTTTGTTGGCCCCTAGCTTGGCAGCAGGTAGACATTGAGTAAAGGAATAGGAGGTGGGGAGGGGGCTTCTGTGGTGTGCCCACCACACACTGGTCCTGTAAGAGCTGCTTGGCTTCTAGTACCCCCTGGGATTCTTCATGGACCTGCCTGTTATCATTGCTGCCATCTTACAGACAGTGAAACTGAAGCCCAGAACGCCCAAGTCACTTGCCCAAGGATACACAAGTCAAATACGGCAGAGGTGAGATTCAAATTCAGGCCACAAGGACTTCAAATGTGGTTTTTTTTTTTTCTTTTTTTTTTTTTTTTTGCTACTTTTTTTTTTTTTTTTTTTTTGCTACATTGCTTTAAATTGAGGTGAAATTTAGATAGCATACAACTAGCCATTTTAAAGTGTGCAATTCAGTGGCGTTTAGTGAATTCGCAACGTTGTAAACCACCACCTCTTTCTAGTTCCAAAACTTTTTCATCAGCCCGGAAAAATACCCCGTTCCCATTAAGTAATCACTCCCCAGCCCCCTCTTCCAACTTCTCTGATTCTTATCTATATTCTGGGTATAGCACGTAAAAAGAATCAAATAATAAGTGACCTTTTGTGTTTCGCATAATATTTTCAGGTTCATTAAGTCATAGCAGGTGTCAGTACTTTATTCTTCTTAATGGCCGAGTAATATTCCACAGCATGGATATACCACATTTTCTTCATCCATTCATCCACCCATGGACCTTTGGGTTCTTTTCGGCTTTGGTTATTATGAATAATATAATCAACATTTGTGTGTAAGTTTCCATATGCACATATGTTTTCATTTCTCTCGGATATATACTAGGAGTGGAATTGCCAGGTCACAGGATAACTCTAGGTTTAACTTTTTGAGGAACTGCCAAACTGGTTTCCATAGTGGCCGCACACCATTTTATATAAAATCGCTGCTCTTGATACTTCTCTGTGTCTTGCAAGGCAGTAGACGTTTCATGCAGTTCATTTCCGCAGAAAGAGTTAAGGAGTCTTCTCAGGTAACTATAATCAACCCCCAGGGACTTACTCAACTTTGGCTTGTGCAGCTGAAATAGCCAGCAGGCATCTCGTCCCTGTTATTTCTGTCTCTCCCTGCCTCCCCGCCCACCCCGCTCACACGCCATGTTACCCAAGCATGGAGGATGGGCAGCCTAGAAACGTGGAGGGAGGCGAGAGCGGGATAATTATGCCTGCTACAAGTGCCGACTAGAATCTCCGGGCGCTTTCACCTCTCCACTCTTCTCTGGCTCTTGCAGAGCCCCTCAGGGAAGGGGAGGAAGGCCATGCAGGTGGGAGGAGGAAACTGAGTCCTAAGCAAAGTCATTCAGCTGGCCCGACATGCCAGAACTTGTTTGCATGCAGCTGAGACCAGAATTCAGTCTTCCCACGACTCCATCAGCTGTGACTGCTAATTCCTTCCCACTTTGGAAAACTAAAAAACTCCGTATGTGAACAATCCCTTTAAAAAGTCAAAGGGTTTTGCTTATACAAACTATCTAACTTCGAAAACTCGTCTACTGTAAAAAACTTTGACTCCAGAGCTTCTTTAAAAATATTTCAACCCCTTTGGAGAGAAAGTTACAGAGAATAATATTGCATGTCAATTAATATGGGTGAGGCATGTGCTACCTATTTTGTAAACATGATCCCACTTAATCCTCCACCTCACAACTCTGAGAAGTGGATAGATTTTGCCACGTGGTAGAGGTGAGGAAACCAAGACTCGGAGACATTAAATAACATGTCCAAAGTCTCACAGTTTGGAGGCAGGGGCTTCTGGCTCCAGGTTTTTCTGACTCTAAACAGTAGCATGTTTCCAGGACATCAACTGTCTGAGTCTGGTTTATATGTCAGAAAACACAAAGGACTTAGATCACAAGACCAAGCCCCAAAAGGCCATGACTGCATAAACCACAACAACTGTATGCGTGGCTGCATTTCTCATCTGTCTGTAAGTTGGAGGAACTTGCATAAGTGCAAGGCTTCCCTGCAGCTGCAGAGGGTCTCAATGAGCACCATTCTTGGAATTCTTAAAAGCTGAGCCAGCAAGCCTCCTTTGCATTTCCTTTCACCACCTCCTGGTCATCCTTTCAAAGCCCAGGAAGACCCCCACTGCCCAGAATC